>NC_060963.1:3017500-3022500 GCF_910589235.1 Vespa crabro
AACAAAGTATTAGAACGCGTAAATGACCTTTACGAATTTTTTATTACGAGTTGCTCCGACAGATAAAAGTCAATTAATGAACAAGCGAATTGGTTAACAGTCGAAGGTCATATGTTCCGCAATGATTTCGTCAACTCTCATCTACAACACAGATACACAATTGGCTAATCTAACGTCGAAAGATTGACGATTGAAATTTTGACGGGAAAAAAAAAAAAAAAAAAAAAAATGAAATAAAAAAAAATTTAACAATTAAGAAAAAAAAGGAGAGTACTTGAATCTAAATATTACGAATCATTACTTGGTTATTAATATTTTTTATTCGCGATCGAAACTACTGACAATCAGTTAGCAAGCAACGATTCGCAAAATTTTTAATACGCATTTATCCCTCGAAAGATACCTACGAAAGAATTGTTCTGATTAAAAGTTACTAGATTGTTTTTTTGATAAACTAAATAATTTATTACTCCCTCATCGGGATTTTTCATGATTAATATTTTTCTTTCCTTTCTTTCTTTCTCGTAAGATTGGTAAAAAGTTCTCGAGCTTGTAGTTCTGATATCCTGAAAAAAAGAAAAAGAAAAAAAAAGAAAAAGAAAAAAAAAGAAAAAAAAAAAAAAGAAAAAGAAAAGAAAATCTATCCGAAATAATATCTCGGAGGAGTATAAAAGATTTTTTAAATATCATCGATGAATGGTACACTTTTTTCATAGAAAAATGTAACGAAAAATATACCAACAATAGTTTATTGATCAATCCGATACGAATCTACGAATAATTCGTTTAATTCGATGAATCCTTTTAAAGGATCATTTTATTTCAATCGAATTTTTTTTTTATGCATTATCTTTATTTAATAATGATTTTTTTTTCCTCTCTTTCTTTTTTCACGGATAAGAGAAAAAGAAAAAAAAAGTGGGAGGGGGGGGGGCGGCGGGAGGGTTTTCCTTTTTTCTTTTTTTTTCCAGACAAGGTCCGCAGAATCTACGTATACCGCGATTGAAATGAATGATCGCTACGACGAATGTGATATTCGAATTCCATGCGAACTGTCCACGGTGGTAACAGATGCACACATACACACATACATTACATTACATACATACATATATTACATACATACATACATCTACTCCCATTTAAAATCGTCACCGACGACTACGACGACTACGACGACGACAACGACGGGTCGCAAATCCAATGCCAAATCAATGAACGGGGTCGTATGTACCTCTGATCCTATGCTCCTCCTAGATATTTTACCCCTCCTTTTATATTTTATTTCAACAGGGTGGCTTCGCTTTAATCGTTTTACAAACTTCGTTTTGTAACTAATTAGTTTCAACTGCCAAAGTGTTTCTTGTTCTTTCTTTTTCCTCTCTCTCTCTCTCTCTCTTTTTTTTTTTTTTTTTTTTTTTTTTTTTTTTCTTTGTTAATGAATCGATTTTGACGAAACGATTAATCGTTGAAAAAGAAAAAGAGAATAATAAAATAAAATAAAATAAAGAAAAAGGAAAAATTTTCTACACTTTGATCGTTAAATAATTTACGGTTCTGCACACGGACTATTTTATATATATATATATATATATATAAAAAGTGTGATATATATATATATATATATATATATCACACTCTAGTTGCAACTATGGAAGTTTATTTTTTTGTATATATATAAAAACATGCACACATACACACACACATACACACACATATGGGTATTAAACGTGAACGATTTTGTTGGAATAAATTAATCGTTGAAATCAAATATTTCTTTCCTTTTTTTTTTTTACACTTTGATCGTTAAATAATTAATGCTTTATACATGGATTATATTTTTCTTTTTCCTTTTCCCTTCTTTTTTTTTTTTTTTTTTTTTTCCCAATAAATGCGAACGACTTCGATGAAAAATAATTGTTCATAGAAAAAATATATATTCTTCAACATTCAAATTTGTTATTAATATTTCGTTTTTCTTTCCCTTTTTTTTTTATTTCTTTTTGTCCTATTTTCTTTGTTATTTTTTTTTTTTCTTTTTTTTTCCTTTTTTTTTTTTTTTTTATTTTTACACAGACTACCTCTATATGGCACTGCATTATTCGTTATTTATTATTCAATAATTTTATTCAAGTTCTTGAGAAGAGGGATAGAAAATAAAAACAAAAAAAAATAAAAAAATAAAAAAAATGGAAAAAGAAAATAAAGCGAAAGTAAAAATAAAGGAAATAAAAGAAGGAAAAAAAAAATGAAATAATGAAAAACTAAAAATAAAAGCAAACGTCCGCTTCGCGAATTTTAAAGAAACGAAGTATTATCGAATGATGTGAAAAGTGAAATACATACATACATACATACATACATACATACATACATACATACATACATACATACATACACACACACACACACACACACACACACACAAATATATATATATATGCACATACACACATATAAATACACACACACACCCGTATACACATATACAGATATGTGTGTGCGTGTGTGTGTGTGTGTATATGTATATTGAACGCTTCGGGGAGACGAAAGTATTGGGTAGAAACGAAATGAAAAAGAAATACGTTATATTCGTCCGTATGGAAATGATTTCATATCACGGTGCGAACCTGTGCTACGTTTTAATCGAAGAACGATCAATTTTAACGGATTAAAAGTGACTTGCACCGATCGACGCCGTGTGTTGCACGAAAGAAATAAAAGAGTCATGAAATATCATAGGCGATATAAGAGTAATGGCGAAATCCGACGGTACGGGCTACGATCTCGTTCGGTGGTTGGGGGTAAGAGAGGGGGGTGGGATAGGTGGGACGGCTAAGAGGAGCAAAAAAAAAAAAAAGAAAAAAAAAAGAAAGAGAGAGAGAGAGAGAGAGAGGGAGAGGGAGAGAGATAAAAATAATAAAAACGGAATAAAAGAATCGAAGAAGAAAGAATTCCGTTGGATACGCGACGAGGTGAAAATATTTTTTTTTCCTTTCTAAAAATATAAAAGACGGGAAGAGAGAACGTAGAAAAAGAAGAAGAAAAAAAAAAAAAGAAATGAAAAAAAAAGAAAAAAAAAGACAAAAAAAAAGAATCAATGATAAAATTGCGAGGGGAGAAAAGAAAAGGAAAAGAAAAAGAAAAAAAGAACAGAGAGGAAAGAAAGGAGAAATAAAATAAAAAAAAAAAAAAGAGGAAAGAAAAGAATAAAAAAAAAAAAGGAAAAAAAAGAGGGAAAAAAAAACGTAGGAAAGAATTTCAAACCATTGTTTTAAATATTTATTGTTGTGCACGAAACGTTCGTTCGAAATTTTTTATACGCGATCGGGACTAAACGGACCGAAAATTCCTAGCTGAGGGCCAAATCAATGTTACTAGGAGATTTGAAATATCGATCGTGGCTTTTGCGAGAATTTTTCGTGCTAATATTTCCTTCCGTTTTTTTTTAAATTATTATTATTATTATTATTATTATTATTATTATTATTATTATTATTATTATCATCATTTTCTCTTTTCTACGATAAAATTAACTAATGTTTTGTTTTGTTTTCTTTTGTTTCTTTTTTTTTTTGAAAATCAATCACACGTACTCTTCCCCACTTTTTCTTTTTACAAGGCGGGGTTCGAAAATTACGAGATGATTTGAAAAGATCAATCATAGTTCGACGAATTTTTCTTTAACTTTCATTTATTTATTTATTTATTTTTTTTTATTTCTATTACTTTTTTCATTTTTCCTTCTTACTTTCTTTTTCAAACGATAAAATTATCCTAGTTGATATGGCACAAGTCAATTTACATAACCTTTAATTAGGTCAATTTCTTTCTTCCTCTTTTTTCTTTTTTTTTTTTTTTTCTTTTTTATTTTATTTTTTGTTTGTTTTTTCTTCTTTGTTTAGATTGTAAAATTACAAGCCTACAAGTACTGCCATTCGAAACATCTCGAAATAGAGATAAATTATGATTCGTGGACTTAAAAATTTTGCTATGAGAAATTAATTGTTACATTGAAAGAAATTCGAAAGTTTTGATTTTTCTTTTTTCCTTTTATTCTTCCCCCACCACCCCACCCTCCACCCCGCCATTTAAAGTTCTTTCAAAGTAAACTTCGTCGTTTCTCGTATCGAAGGAAAGAAAATAAAAAATAAAAAAAAAGGAAAAAGAAGAAAAGAAGTGACAAGAAAAGAAAAGAAATAAAAACCAAAAGAAGAGAAAAAAAAAAAAAAAAAAAATAATAATAATAATATATATATATATATATATATATATATATATATATATCATGCAGTTTGATTATCTTTCAGATAATCCCAAAGAAGGGAATTATATGATTCCTTTATTTCATTTTATATCTTGAGTCGACACGTTTCTTGGCCGAATATATATATCGATTTCTCAGCTAGATAATTCGCTCGGATTATGAATTTTTTTTTTTTTTTTTTTTTTTTTTTAATTCTTCATCTTCCTCCTCTTTCTTTTTTATATATTCTCTTTTTTCCTTCCTTCTCTTCTCTTCTCTTTTCTCTCTCTCTCTCTCTCTCTTTCCTTTTCTCCCGAGATTGAGATAACGTCGAAGCGCGCGAGTTGTTCGAGGTTAACATACTTTCTCTAAAGCGTTTTCCCCGTCACTTGAAGACTAGTCAAACGTACTTACATACCTTTAATACATACATACATACATACATAAATAAATACATACAAACATACATATATACATACATAAATACATACATACATACATACAAACATAAATGCATACGTATCGCTTTATATACGACAACAGCGTATATTTGACAAATTTGTTGAGAGAAAAAAAAAAGAAAAAGAAAAAGGAAGAGAAAAAAAAAAATACGTCAATGAAAATATCGTGGAAGTTCCGAAGAAAAACATACATATGCATGTACGTATGTATGCATGCATGCATGTATGCATGCATGCATGTATGCATGTATGTATATATGCATGTATGTATGTATGCATGTATGTATGTTGAA
>NC_060963.1:3025000-3035000 GCF_910589235.1 Vespa crabro
TGAGGAAGATTAAAGGGGAAAAAAAAGAAAAAAAAAAAAAAAAAAAAAAAAGGAAAAGAAAAGAATAATCATTTTTACAAATTTTCAATTTTCAATCCC
Organism: Vespa crabro; assembly: GCF_910589235.1. Taxonomy (NCBI): domain Eukaryota; kingdom Metazoa; phylum Arthropoda; class Insecta; order Hymenoptera; family Vespidae; genus Vespa; species Vespa crabro. Next base: position 3,025,100 of record NC_060963.1, read on the forward strand.
AAAATACTTGTTCGCACATTCATATTACAATATTCATATTTTATCTATCTTCTTTTTTCATATGAAAATAAATTTTTGATTCGTCCGTCTATAAGAAAGGATTAATTGTTTATTCAAGTAAGTTTACTTGAATTACTTACATTATTAACATAATGGCATAATTTTGTTTCATAAGAAGAAAAGGAAAAAAAAAAGAGAAAAAAAAAAAAGAAAAGAAAGAAAAAAGAAAAAAAAGGATCAGATTAGAAAAGATTAACGAGACTGACGTATGTAAATAATAAATTCTTCGCGTTGAAAGGATTTCAGTTGGTTAAAAAATGTGTTAACCGGTTAAAGAAAAAAAAAAAAAAAAAAAAAGAAAAAAAAGAAAAAGAAAAAAAATGGACAAAAGAGAAAGAGAAAAAAAAATTATTTTCTTGATGGGAATCTCGAAAAAGAGAATATGAAAGATCTTGCGGTACTACCGTGCGTTTGCCTTTATCTCCCTATTGCTCAACTGATAAGAAGTCGACGAAGGAGTCAAGTATGAACGATCCATACTGATGTGTGTGTATGTGTGTGTGTGTATTTATATGTACAATACTACGTATATCCGCTGTTGACCATCTTGAAAGTTTAAAGAGTCTTCGCAAATATTTTCTTTTATTTTATGGGAAGAAAAAAAAAAAAGGAGTATTAGAAAAACGCTAATAACAATTCTAATCTTTCAAGAATTATATATACATATATATATATATATATTTTTTATAATTTCTGGATCTATTCGAATAGAAAAGATTTTTGATCGATCTATATCGATCTATATCGATGTATACGTCAAGATATCGAAATTTAAAATTAATAATTAAAAATTATAAATATTATAAAAATTATTTTTCGAATAAAAATTATATAAATTTGCGAATGATAGAAAAGAATTTTCAAATGAATTAATACAATAATGTCGAACGACTTAAAAACATTGTTAAATTAAAAATAAATAATCTTGAATAAGTACATAATCTTATATAAAAAAAAAAAATAAATAAATAAATGATCTTGAATAAAAAGATAAATGTTCTTTGATTATAAGAAGAAAAAAAAAAAAAAAAAAGAATAGAAAAATATTAGATTTTCTTTATCGAGTTAATAGGTTTCTTTTTTTTTTGTTTTTAATTTTGCAATTAACGAAATTAATACCGATATAATTATTTAATTATTGAAAATTATTTGACTCTTCTAATCGGGATAAACAGAAAAAAAAAGAAAAAATAAAAAAAAGAGAGAAAAGAAATATCACGATTAACCAAGTATTAATTTACAAAGTTATTTTTTTCCAATTTCTTTCTAGTATTCTAATTAAATTTTTTAAATATCAATATTTTTTTTTTGAGAGAGAGAGAGAGAGAGAAAACAAAACAAAAAAGATCGGGATTTGCTTTTTCTTTTTTCTTTTTTTCTTGTTTTTTTTTTTTTTTTTTCCAAAAAACCCGAAAAGAAGATACGAAAGGTGTGAAATTAAAGTTGTGTCTTCAAAAGTTTCGATTACTATTACTATTACTATTACTATTACTATTATTTACGATCACTATTACTATTCTTTTTTGAGACTTTATAGATCGACTCTATTTCTTTCTGCGACGAGTTTCTTAGTTTTGTAAAATTGTACAATCCGGGGGAAAAAAAAAAGAACAGAAAAAATTAATCAAGCTCAAAAAAGAGCAATCGATCTTAATCATGAAATATTATTTAGGATTGTTTCGTCCGAATTGTATTTAGCCAATAAGTTGATTTAAAACCAGTTGTTCCTTAATAACAATAGCTATGGTTACTTTTTCTTCTTCTTTTTTTATTACTCCTTCTATTTCCTTCTTCTTCGTCTTTTCATTTTTATTTATTTTTTTTTTTCCCCTCTCTTAGAATCGAAGTGTCAAGGGACATATAAAAGATATGAGTAGAGATCTATGTGGCCTTCTTTCTTTTCGTAGACCTCATTCAAGGTTAATATTACGTGTTAACAGGATTATAATACCAACTATGACAACTATGGAAGAGAATCTCATTCTTGTGAATAAGGAAAAATTGTAAAGAATATTTGCCAAATGGTAGATATATACCGATAAACCACACATAGAAAGGAATTCTCTCTCTCTATCTCTCTCTCTCTCTCTCTCTATTTGTGTGCGTGCGCGCGCGCGTGTGTGTGTGTGTGTGTACGTGTGCGCGTGTGAATGTTATTGCGAAACTGTCTCGTAAACTTTTCATTCGGTACTTTGCTCAGCGAACAACGATCGTTCGTTTAACAGCTAGATGTACCAAGTATTTCAAAGAAGAAAAAAGTACAAAGATCTTTCTTTCTCTCTCTCTCTCTCTCTCTCTCTCTCTCTCTCTTTTTTCTTTTTTATTTTTAAAGTAAACATATGTCTAATTTTTTTATTCTGATTAATTCAATATCAAATATTTACATATTGTTATTATTATTATTATTATTATTATTGTTATTATTTTTCTTATTATAATTATTATAAAATATTAAAATAAATTTCTAATCAGATAAAATGGATATCCGAATGTTCTAACGATAAGGGATCTATATTAAAATGTATATTAGATATTTAAATGTGTATATATATATATATATATATATTTCGAACAAGAAAAAAATACAAAGTTCTTTCTCTCTCTCTCTCTCTCTCTCTCTCTCTCTCTTTTCTTTTTTTTTTTTTTTTAAGTAAATATATGTCTAATTTTTTTATTCTGATTAATTCAATATCAAATATTTACATATTGTTATTATTATTATTGTTATTATTTTTGTTATTATAATTATTATAAAATATTAATATAAATTTCTAATCGGATTAAATTGATATCCGAATGTTCTAACGATAAGAGACCTATATTAAAATGTACATTAGATATTTAAATGTGTATGTGTATATGTATATGTGTTTATATATATATATATATATATATATATATATATATATATCGGATTATCATTAGATAAGAAAAACCTATATTAAAATGTAAAGTAAATATTTAAGATATTCCGATTATTCATTAGATAAGAAATCTATATTAAAATGTAAAAAGTAAATATTTAAGGTATTCCTTCGTTATTCATTAGATAAGAAACTAATATTAAAATTTAATGTAAATATTATTTAGATATTCGGATTATCATTAGATAAGGAATTTATATTAAAATCTACATTAGATATTTAAATATTCCGATCGTCATGATCATCATTACCATCATCATCATATCATCATAAATAAAACATATGCTCTCTAGTTTTTTGTAACTTATCTACTGTATAATTTCATTCGTTCTTATCTCTATTATTTATTACACTTTTTTCCTTTTTTTTCTTTCTTTTTCTTTTTTTTCTTCTCGCTTTTTTTAAATTAACATCTCCATCTCTCGAGAATTTTTTTAAAAATTGTATCGTCTAAATATATAAATATTTGATCAGAGAAGTGCAGAGAAAAAAAAAAACAAAAAAGAAAACAAAAAAAAAAAGTTATTTGCAAGAGAAACAAATAAATAAAAGTTCAGAAAGAAACTGAAACGAAAAGATTTCATTTCGTATCGTAGACTAAAAAAAAAAAAGAAAAAAAATACACACACACACATATATATATATATATTTCTTCTTTCTCTTTCTATTTTCTCAGTCAGCGTTTTAATCGTTGAAAGTTGCAAAGTCGTCGGATTATCGCGAAGAAGTGTTCAACTTTGCTAATCGTTTAGTCACAAAGTATTTATACCGTTACAACGCAGCATCTTTCTCTCTCTCTCTCTCTCTATCTTTCTCTCTCTTTCTCTTCTTACCGTCTAACAACAACCTACTATTATAGACGAATCGATTCTCGTAAATAAGAGAAAGTATCTTTGAAGTCTGTTGGCCAAGCGAGCGCAGAATCAAAAGGATCAAAACGTCGTTGGTCCCGTTGACAGTCGGATATCTATGTTTTTACCGGCTTGCGTCTGTCAAATACGATTGCTCCTGAATGCAACGAAATTGCAACGGATTTCAAATTTGTTACGTGCTCCATTCGACATTCTACCAGTCACGATCGAAAGTGGACATTTTAATTTGTTCTGCGATCTTTCTATCGCGCCTATCACAAACCTCTCTGTTCAAAGCGTGTATATATATATATATATATATAATACATATATATACATATATACATATATATATATATATATATATATGTGTATATTAAGATTCAAAGTTACGGAGAATTATATTCTAATTAAATCCTATCGACTGTTTTCGTTTAACACATTCAAATTATTCGTTCGATTATTAACAGTGTGACTTGCAATAAATTTTACACGTGATTATTTGCATACTATGATTGTTTTAAACATTTCCCTCGACTATATTGCAGTATAATTCGCGTTGAACGATTTCAATGTATAATCAAAACTCAGACGATAAGTTCCGAAGGAAATTTTTATTGAACATTATAGACAATTATTTGGATGGATTAATTCATTTAAATATTTCCTTCTGATGATTCTTTTTATTAGAGTTTGACGTTTATTAATCGGTAAAGATCAATTTCGTAGTTACGATCAATATTTTTATTCAGAGAATTTTTAAATGGATGAATTTTAACAAGTCGCATTTTATCCTTGACGGGGAATTAATTAATGACTCTTAACATCAAATTTTATAACACAAGGTTATCTGTATACTTTCATTTTTTTTTCTCTTCTTTTTTTTCTCTCTCTCTCTCTCTCTCTCTCTCTCTCAACATTTTCCTTCGACTATACTATAATGTTCGATTTGTTGAATGATTTTTTAACGGATCAATTCAATCTTTCCACATTTCCGAATGAAATTTCTCGCGGAGAATTTATTAAGATACGATTTGTTATCAAGATTTCTAACTGCGTATCTTATAATTTCTAATAGTAGCGATAGCTGCTAATGTGAAACTTATGATAACTGTAATATCACTTGTACCTTTGTATTTTAAGACATCTTCTTGAAGTTCTGAATTTTTAATGGAAAAAAAAAAAAAAAAAAAAAAAAAAAAAAAAAAAAAAACAAACAAACAAACAAACTACCAAAGTTCCAATGAAATATCTATTGAATCGTCGATAAACTTTCTTTCTTCAAAATTTCCTAACATTTTATACAACGTAATCTCACATAATATTTTTCTTTTTTATCCTTTTAAAGTGACTCGATATTTGATGAAAAAATAAATTCTGAAATTCTAATGAAATTTTCCATTGAATTTGCTTGAAGTAGGAATAATTCTCTTTTTTCTTCTGTTCTTTTCTCTCACTCTCTCTCTCTCTCTCTCTCTCTCTCTCTCTCTCTCTTTTCTTTTTTTTTTCTTTTTCTTTTTCAAGATTCCTCTTGCGAATACCTACTAATATTCCTAAATAAGATACGGGCAGTCCGACATGACAAAATTAAAATATATGAGACAATGTGAGGATCATTGCGGGTATAATTGAAGAAAGAAGAAAAAAAAAAGAAAAGAAAAAAAGAAAAGAAAAAAGAGGTAGAAAGATTTAGAAAAATTTAGAAAAATTTAAAGAGAAAGAGACAGAGAGAGAGAGAGAGAGAGATTTAGAGAGAGGAAAGAAAAAAATAAATTTAAAACATTTATATGAATGTATATATATGTATATATATATATATATATATATATATATATATATATACATATACATATACACAAAAAAAATTTTTCTTTTTAATATATCGTACATTGAAAAGAACATTAATTTTTATTTAATTGTCATCAACAAAAATATATATTCTATATTGAATATTTTATAACTCCAAAGAAGATTTGTTTCGTTCGACTGTTGTTGGTGATTTAGAAAAGGAAAAAAAAAATATATATATATATATATATAAGATTTATGTGATGTAAAATTCTTTGGGAATGAATGAACCTGTAATAATGAGCATTTTAAAAACGTCGATGACGTTACGAAGTCTAAGATTAAGATTATATTGACGATGACGACGATGACAATAATGATGACGACGAAATGACGACGAAACTACGATGATCAAATGATCGGACGATCGTAGCTCGATCGTGGCTACAAAGAGGTGGATCTTGTCGAGATCCTCTCCCTCCCTCTCTCTCCCTCTCTCTCTCTCTCTCTCTCTCTCTCTTTCTCTCTGTCTTTGTCTCTCCATCTATCTATCCTTCTCTCTTTAGCTCCCTCGCATTACGAACCGGCTCCGACGTTCACCTTGACCGGCGGGAACCACTTCGTGTCCCGGACACGATTCCCCTCGTCTGAGGATCACCAAAAATCGAGACTCCGAATCTTTCTCCTTGGCTACTTTTCGCTTAGACGCTGAATCATTCTACATTATCGATATATACTCCTATATAAGATTTATATAAGCAATACTTATTTGACTTATCGATATAATATACCTATGTATTGTGTTTTATTTTGTTTATTCTTTTTATTTTGTTTGTTCTTGTTGTTGTCGTTGTCGTCGTCGTTGTTATATCATTTGATATATGTTTATAATTATAATATTATTGTATGCATTTAATTATTTTATAATCGTGCACGCATGCACGCACGCAAATTATTATATTATTGTAAATAATTTATAATGTAACCATTGTATGGTATTATAATTTTGGAGTAATTTTCTTTTTCCCCTCTTTCTAAGATTGGATTTCTCTTTCTAAGATCTTTCTTTGTTCATACATTAATCTTTTTTCCTGTTGTTGGTTTTTCTTTTTTTTTTTTTTCTTTCTTCTTCTTTTTCTTTTTTTCTTTTTTTCTTCTCATAGTTTCCTTTCCATGAATATTCGATTTTTCTCATAATTTTCAATTGTAGTATACACACACACATACACACACACACACACACACACACATATATATATATATATACTTATACAAAAAAAATTTTTTTTTTTTTAATATATCGTACATTAAAAAGAACATTAATTTTTACTTAATCGTTATCAACAAAAATATATTCTATATATTGAATATTTTATAACTCCAAAGAAGATTTGTTTCGTTCGACTGTTGTCGGTGATTTAAAGAAGAAGAAAAAAAAATACAAAGATAAAAAAAGAGAGGAAAAAAAAAAGAAAAAGGAAAAGAAAAACTACAGAGAGAAAGAGAGAGAGAGAGAGAGAGAGAGAGAGAGAGAGAGAGAGAGAGAATAAAATTACAGATACTGTTCCAAGATAAATTGAATGGTTATGAAGTTGCGTGTGGTTCTCGTGCGTGTTATTAAGAGTATGTACGGTACATTTATAATGCAGCGATAAAGGAAAGTTAGCAAGAGACACTCTTACATAATTCGATAAAATCTTTCTTAAAGGATGAGTCGAACGATCTCAACCCTTTTCCTTCTTTTCTTTTTTCTTTCCTTCTTTTTCTTTGCCTTTTTTTCTCTCTTCCCTTTTTTCTTCCTTTCTTTATCGAGAAAAGCAAACGTGATGAGTTTAAGTACGTAGTTTCGTGTATCGTCGAAATTAGAGATTAAATATTATCTAAAATTTGTATCTAAATAAAAGTCCAAGAGAGAGAGAGAGAGAGAGAGAGAGATAGATAGAGATAGAGAGAGAAAGAGAGAGAGAGAGAGAGTGTATATAAGAACGTTGCAATTTTTAATAGAAAAAGTATTAAATGAAATGTTATATTTCTTGTTGAATTATAAAAAATATTGAACGTTCCAACGTGTTGGTGGATTACCTAACGCAATAATAAAAATTTTAAATGAAATAACACGTTATCTACAAAAATTTGTATCTAAATGTAAATAAAAAATCTGAGGAAGTGAAATTGAAATTTTTAGTATTAATAATAAAAAAAAAAAAAAAAAAAAAGAAAAAAAAAAAAAGAAAAAAGAAAAAAAAGAAAAAAGAAAAGAAAAAAGAAAAAAAAAGGGAGAGAGAGAAAAGGAAAGAAGTAAATGCCAAACGAAATGTTATTTTTAATGTTATTTTTTCCGATATAAAAAAATTGAAACATTTCGAAGTGTTGGAGATTAGCTAACGTAACAATAAAAATTCGAAAGCGGAAATTAATTTATCTAAAATTTCTATTTAAATGTAAATAAAAAAAAAAAAAAAAAAATCTGAGAAAGTAAAGCTGAAATTTTTATAGTACGATATATACTAAACAAAGTATTTTTATTTTTTATTTTTTATTTATTTATTTTTTTTTTTTCTTTTTTTTTCCCCCCCAGATATAAAATACATCTGAACGTACCAACGTGTCCGGGGAAATAACTAACGCAATAATAAAAATTCGAAATTATAGAAAAAGTTATCTGAAATTTCTATCTAAATATATATATATATATATATATATATATATATATATATATATATATATTCCCGAGCAAGCGTCGTTGAAATTTTACATGTATATAATATATTAAATAAAATGTTTTTTTTTTCCTTTTTGTTTCCTCCCCTCACCCCATCCCACCCCCCACCCTAGATAGAAAAACATCGAACGATCCAATCGCGTTTTGAGCACTGACTGACGCAATAATGAACATTCGAAATTTCATATTAACTTATCCGAAATTTCTATTTTAAATCAAAATCCGAGTAGGCGTCGTTGAAATTTTTGAATACATAAAATATACTAGAAAAAAAAAAAAAAAAAAAAAAAAATGTTATTTTTTTTCTTTCTTTCTTCTTTTTCTTTTTTTTTTTTTTTTTTTTTTTCAAATAAAAAATTATCGAACGATACGAACAATCCGTATTAAAAAGAACGGTTGACACGGATGATAACAAAAAAGAAAAAAATAAATAAATAAATAAAAAAAGAAATAAAAAAAAAATAACGTTAGTGTTCGTTTAGAGTTCGGCAAAGCCGTTTGTTCCTATAATATAAATCATTATACGAAGAATAATCGTCTCTCCCTCGTTAAATCGCTATCCCTCGATCGTAGAGAGAACGCGAACGAGAGTCCACGGTACTTTGTCTCCTCTTCGGACGTTATCTGGTCGGCGCGAACAAGCCTCCTGTCCCACGCATACAAGCCCCCCTTTTTCGACTTTAAATAGCTTCCAATTGGATTGTTCGTCGAACGCGTTACCGTCCCACGTCGACTCGTTCTTCGTGTTTCGTGGCTTATCAAAACTATAAATAAAGACGCTGATCTGTCTCTCTCTCTCTCTCTCTCTCTCTCTCTTCTTTTCTCGAAACATTTCTTCTTGGTATAATATAAGGAAAAAAAAAAAAAAAAAGAAAAAAAAAATTAAAAATAAAAGAATTTTCTAATTAATCCTATTATCTCGTTCATCATCGATAAAAAAAAAAAAAAAAAAAAAAAGGTTGGAAAGCAATTTATAAAAGACAGTCCCTATACTCTTTCTCTTTCTCCCCCAACCACCCATACGCGTATCTTAGGCTAGGTTTATAAAATATGAACAGAACCGTTTGTTATTTTATTATTCATTGTTTCTTTTACTTTAGAATTCTTCGAAAAACTCGTTAAAACCACGTGTCTCTCTTCTCTCTCCTAACTCTCTCTCTCGCGCTCTTTCTCTTTCTCTCTTTCTCTCACTCTACTTATAGTCGTCGGCGCGTTTGAAACATCGAGAGAGAGAGAGAGAGAGAGAAAGAGAGAGGAGAGACCACTTCTGCCGGCTGTTCGTTCATACGTTCCTTAGTTCCATCGTTCCTTAGTTCCATCGTTCCTTTGTTCCTATGTTCCTACGTTCCTATGTTCGTTCGTTCAATCGTTCCTATGTTCCTACGTTCATTTAGCCGCGACTTGTTTTCGCGTGCGACGCGCACGGCGCGTGTGTCGCACGGCGGCATAGGAGCCAGAGCGATACGAGTGGGAGAGTGGGGCAGAGTGGGGGAGCCGCGCGATGGCCCATAAGTGGGGATAACGGGACGACGTAGCCGTGCTAGAACGGCGGGAAA
>NC_060963.1:3040000-3050000 GCF_910589235.1 Vespa crabro
CGCGCACGATGATTTTCACTGACTCCTCTCTCTCTCTCTCTCTCTCTCTCTTTCTCTCTCTCTCTCTCTCTCACTCTTTCTCTCTCTCTCTCTCTCTCTCTCTCTGTTTCTCTCTCTCTGTCTGTCTGTCTTCCTCTCGCGCGCGCGCACCTAGCCACGTGGTGCACGGGCGCACCTCGTGCGAAAACAAAGTGCGCGTATATACCCTTTCACCTGTGTTATTACCGCGATGAACCCCCACGCGGTCACGATGACGCTTAAAACGATAAAAAGAAATTACGAGATCGCTGGACCGTCTGTTCCATTCGATCATAAAACTTTGGACTTTCTTTATCGTCCGAATTCTTTGGTCGTTATCGTACTCTTATGGTACTTGTACTTTGCTCATCCAAATGAATACTAGTACTCTTTTTTTAAATAACGATTTTAAACTGATTATCTTCTATATAATATCTCTACAATATCTTTTCTTGGCTGTTAACACAAGACTATATAAATATTTCATTCGGTTTTATTATTAGCTTTTCAAAAAAAAAAAAAAAAAAAAGTATGCCAATCAAGATTGTTCGTTGGGACATATTAATTTTTTCTTTTTTCTTTCCTTGATAGTTTAAATATGTCATATTATTCGTCCCAGTGGCGTAATCAAAATGGCGAACAAAGTTTGTCTATTTATTATGATCTTACTTGTACACTCTCCTTTCACTTTAATATTTCTAATCCGATTTAATATAAATTTGCGATTATATAATGCTAATTATATATATATATATATATATCAGAAATAATTATATATATATATATATATATATATATATATCAAATCATTGAAATATAATCATAAAAATAATAATCAAATATTCATTTTTGTGAAACATGTTAATCAATTTCACAACGCTTCCTCTCTCTCTCTCTCTCTCTCTCTCTCTCAATCTGGTAGTTATATAGATAAGTGAAAAGAGAAATTAAAAAAAGAAAAGAAAAAAGTAACAATAATAATATATTATATATATATATATATATATATATATATATATAAATATATAGTTAGATGAACCGAAGCTAGCACATTACTTCGTTTCAACTCTATCGTCGATAGACGCCGTTCTTTCGCCGGTCGCAGATAAAAACGTCAAAGGCGAACGTTGTAAATCTAACGGCACGTACAATGCATCCTTGTACCGACCCGATTACCAGTTATCGCCGCTCGTAATGCGTGCACGACGATAAGGGGTGTCCGATCTGGAGGAATCTTTTCTTCATCATCTCCAGCTTCTTCTCATCCTCTTCTTCTTCCATTTTTTTTCTTTTTTTTTTTTTTTTTCTTTTTTCATTTTCTTCTTCATCTTCTCTGTCATTTGCTCTTCCTTCTAGCGAGACTTTCGCACGTCTAAAAACATACCGATTCGAGTTAAGTTACTTTCTAAACTTATCCACTTTTAAATGCACATTTTCGAATGTCACGATATTAGACATGTTAAATGTTTCTTTCAATCGATAATTTCTAAAAGTCGAGATCCCTCGGCGAGTTCTTTCGATTTGTAAAAATTATCGAACTTCGGACAATTATTTAAAATTTTTACGAAGATATAATATCAAGATTTTTTTAATTTCATTAAAAAAAAAAAATAAAAAAAAAGAAAAAAAAAAAAATCAGATCTCTCATCGACTCGAAGTTTTACCGTACGGTAATAATATCAGATATGTCTCGAAACTATTGAAATCCCGTGTGCAATTATTTACACATGAAAATAATATAAATCATAAGAAAACTTGTGCGTGGAATATTTTCTGAGAAACGGAACAAAAGGAGTAAAAGAGAAAATAAAAAGGTAAAATTAAAAAGAAAAGAAAAGAAAAGAAAAAAAAAAAAAACAGAAAAGGGAAAAAAGGAAAAAAAGAAGAGAGAAAGAAAAGAAAACAAAAGAAAAACTATTTTGATCAAGTGTGGGTGTTAATCATGGCGTCTAAAAAGTGACGCGAGACAAAAGAGTATTTTTTTGTTCTCTTTCTTTCTTTCTTTCTTTCTTTCTTTCTTTCTTTCTTTCTTCCTTCCTTCCTTCCTTCTTTCCTTCCTTTCTTCCTTTCTTCCTTTCATTCTCATTCATTCATTCATTCATTCATTCATTCATTCCTTCTTTCTTTCTTTCTTTCTTTCTTTCTTTCTTTCCTTTTTTTTTTTATTTTTTTATTTTTTTTTTTTTTTAAGAGGGTGCATGCATGTAATAAAGAACGTTCACCTGTGTAGTAGAGTAGCGCGAGTTAAAAGAAACGTACGATTCGGTCAACGAACGAGGAACGTCCTCCTCCCTCTACCCCATCGTCAACTCTTACCCCTCAACCCTTCATCCCCTTCTCTGCCCCCTCCTTCTCCTTCCTCGTCTTCCTTCCTCTTCATCCCTCTGTTCTCGTCGCGCGATCGACCGCCCTTCGTATCGCGACATTTTACGACGTATACCTTGGGAAATTGATTCTGAAACGTGAAATAATGAAATCTGACGTAAGGTCAATCCCATGGGATTTTGATTGGGCCGCATTCATGTTAATGCGCGTACGTGTACCGGTGGTGCCATCTATCGAGATTCGACACTTTTTGTAAATTCAGTTTATCGCGCGCGAGACACGGGACACCTTCGTCATTTTTTTTTTTTTGTTATTTCTTTTTTTTTTGTTTTTTTTAGGAGTCTTTTTTTTTTTTTTTGTTTTCTTTTGTTCTTCTTTTTCGACATAATGATCAACGAACGAACGTTTATTTTATATAAATCGCACGAAAACGTTTCTTGGTGTTATCGAGCTGATGAAGAGAGAGAGAGAGAGAGAGAGAGAGAGAGAGAGAGAGAGAGAGAGAGAGAGAGAGTATGTGTTCGTATGCTGTATTAAAAAAAAAAAAAAAAGAAAAGAAAAAAAATGAAGAAAGAAAAAAATAAAGAGGAACGGATAATTCAAAAGAATGTTTACGTACTTACAAAGGTAAGGATTTTTTTTTTTTTTTTGTTAAAGAAAATATCATATCTTATGATTAAAATAATTAAAATGATTGTCCCGTTTTGACACATCATATCAGAAGAGGTTATTCGATTTCATGAGATCATTACTTCGAAGGAAAAGAGTGATATAGAAAAAAAAAGAGAGAGAGAGAGAGAGAGAGAGAGAAATTAGCAAATACAAAACGACGTATAAAGGTGGAATTTTATTTTTTTTTTCTCTTTTTTTTCTTTTAAAACATTATATCACGATTAAAGTAATAGTTAAAATGGCGCCGGCTCGTTTTAACGTACCATGTCAAAAGAGGTTATTATTCGATTTCGAATTATGTACAAAATATTTATATAAGACCACAGCAGTTCGCAATAGTTGATTATCTTTTAATTATATAACAGCTTATAAGAAACGTACTTGCATTCCTGTGAGGTATGAAAGAAATTAATTTGTTCGATACAACCTCGATTTAATTAACATTTTAATTAACTCGAGAAACGTACTTAGAAACATTCGTTCGATAAACGCAAAGGTAAATAAGTAAGTAAGTACGTTAGCACGCAAAGCTAAATATTAATAAATATAACGTGCATTTATAGAAATATTTATTAGATATTATTTCTTCATCTTTTTTTTCTTCTTCTTTTTTTTTTTTTTCTCATCAAATATCGACCAATCAAAAGTTAATACTTCAATTTCGTCGAAATATTTGTCCAATCAATCAGCACCGTTAATAATCCTTCTTACGAGTATTATCGGGACCAATCAAAATAAGATAACTAAATTGAAACGCTTAAACGAAATACGAACGGGAACAATTGCATTCGTTTAAACGCGCTTTAGATAATAATTATTTAATATTCGTTATATTTGAACAGATCGAACAAATGAAATTAATTCTGTCCTTAAAATAATCATCGATAATAAGTCAAAGTCGTTCAAAGTAATAATACGTCATAAATTAGTTCCTCCCACTCCTCCCCTCTTCTCATCCACCTACCAACAAAGTAAGAAATATCACTTGAAGCGATTAATTCTTTTCTTTTTTTGTTTTTCTATTTTCTCGGGAGTAAATTATCCCGCATTATATTGACCGATAGAAGTGAAGAAAGAAAAGAAGAAAAAAGAAAAAAAAAAAAGAAACAACCAAAGCAAAACAAAAGAAAGAAAGAAAGAAAGAAAGAAAGAAAGAAAAACTTACGCCGAGAAAATATGTACAATTGTACAATATGTGTAGGAGGTACTTACATATATCCCTATACAATATCTTTCGATTACTTTTCCGATATCTTGTTTCTTTCTTTCTATCATTCTTTCCTTCCTTCCTTCCTTCCTTCCTTCCTTTCCTTTCCTTTTCTTTTCCTTTCTTTAGATTTCTTTTCCTTTCTTTTCTTTTACGAATCTCAAGTAGGTAGTACCTAAGGTAGTACCTAGTTCAGAAAATCGACTTTTCAAAAAGAGGAAAAAAAATGGAGAAGAGAGAGAGAAAAAAAAAGGAAAGGAGTTCTTTTCGAAGGAGGTATTCGAAAAAGCAAGGCTACGGTAATTCGACGCCCCGTTAAGAATCGCCGCGTAGATTTCGCGCTGGCTCGTTCTTTCGCTCGTTCTCGTGAGAGACAGAGAGAAAGAGAGAGAGAGAAAGAGAGAGAGAGAAAGAAAGAGAGAGAGAAAGAGAAAGAGAGAGAGAGAGAGAGAGAGAGAAAGAAAGAAAGAAAGAATGAGAAGTTTGCCTCTTCGAAGTTCTCGGCCAACCGAACGTATTTAACGATCTCAAAGAGAAAGAACGAACGAAAGAACGAACTAAAGAACGAGAAAGAGAGAAAGAGAGATATGGATAGACAGACAGAGAGAGAGAGAGAGAGAGAGAGAGAGAGAGAGAGAGAGAGAGAGAGAGAGGAGAAGAAGATGATTTCTTTTTCTCTGTCGCACCAACGAGAAAGGAAGGAAGGAATGCCAACGGTGGCTAGATGGCCGTCCCAAAGACGGTTAGGAAGACGAAGAAAAGTGCGCGTTAAGCGGTCGAGGCTGCCGTTGTAGCCGTGGCCCGACTATATTTATCCGTCGATGCAATATTTGGCCGCGTCTCTCTCTTTCTCTCTCTCGCGCTCTCTCTTTCTTTCTCTTTCTCTGCGTTGAGAGAGAGAGAGAGAGAGAGAAAGTCTCACTCGGTCGGCCACATTCGTCTCTTCGGAGTCTCGCGCTTACGAACGAACGCTCTTCGTATGAACGAACGCGGCAGCTCCAAGCAGCCAGCTCGCTTTCTTTCTTTCTTTTTTTCTTTCTTTCTCTCTCTCTCTCTCTCTCTCTCTTTCTCTCTTTCTCTCTTTCGTTCCTTCGACAAACATATATATATATATATATATATATATATATATATATAACACGTGCATACGAACGAATGCTGTTCCTTCTTCTGCTTTATCACAATGAACGAGGCCGTATATGCATGCATGTGTATACACGCATATATATATACATCAATACATACATACATACATACATATATATATATATATATGTCTGTGTACGTAACGTTAGGCAGTAGCT
The DNA here is from genome assembly GCF_910589235.1 of Vespa crabro. Classification (NCBI taxonomy): domain Eukaryota; kingdom Metazoa; phylum Arthropoda; class Insecta; order Hymenoptera; family Vespidae; genus Vespa; species Vespa crabro. The sequence continues at coordinate 3,045,527 of NC_060963.1, forward strand.
GTCGTTGCAGGCGTGGCTGGTTCCTTGCCCTCTGTCGCGTATTTATATCTAGCGCGCGAGTAGAGCGAATGCATTGCGGCTCGCTTCTTGTTTGCCGGGACCGATTCGCTCTCCTTCCTCCTCTTTCCCTCTTTTTCTCTTTCTTTCTTTCTGTCTCTCTCTCTCTCCCTCCCTCCCTCCCTCCCTCTCCCTCTCCCTCTCCCTCTATCTCTCTTTCTCTTTCTCCCCGTTCGCACTCTCTTTCCTCTTTCACCGTTCTCGAGCTCCCACCAAACCTGCTTCTGCTACGACGACGACTACTACGACAACGACGACGACGACGACGACGACGACTACGACGACTACAACTACAACTACTATGACGACTACAACGACGACTACAACGACGACGTTAACGCCTAGCGCCGGCTAATCACCGCGACAGGATGATTTTTCCCTCCGATCGACGAACCTGCTACTTCTCTCCCTTCACGATCTCTTTCTCTACTTACCCTCCATTCTACCTCAGCCCACCTCGTTCCTCACCGACCATCGTCGTCACCATCGCCATCTCCCTCTTCGTCCCCCCACCCCCCACCTGTCCCCCGCACCTCTTCCTTACCCACCACCCCTCCCTCTCTATACGCCCCTTTTTATCTTACTCCTTGCTTCCACTATTCGAACGAATCCGCTTATGGTTAGTAATTTTTCTTTTCTTGTTTGTTTTTGTTTGTTCGTTCGTTCGTTCGTTCGTTCGTTCGTTCGTTCGTTCGTTTGTTTGTTTGTTTGTTTGTTTTGTTTGCTTGTTTGTTCTTTTTTTTTTTTTTTTTTCTTTTTTTGGTACTTTTTTCTCTTCCTACTCTTCACTCGTCCCTCTCCCCGGTGTCCCTGACGTCATCTCCGTAGTCCCTTACGCACATCCTCTATGCGATACTTCGTCTCTTTCAAACTCTTCACCTAACCCCCCCACCCCTTCATTCCTCCCTCCCCCTCCAACATATTCGTCCCTTTTTTCAACTTCTTTCCAATCTTTTGCCAATATTCGAACGAATCGAATCGACTTACGAAAGAGTTTTCTTATTTCTCGTTGCTATTTTCCTTGTTATTAATTTATACGAACGAAAAAGAAAAGAAAAGGGGGGAAGACAAAAAAAAAAAAAAAAGAAAAAAACACGGAAAATCGTTTACTGTTCCAACCCTTTCACTCGCCAGTCCCACTCCCCCCCATCTCCCCCCGTCCCTATCCGATCCTAATCTATTCCAGAAAGTTATTAAAGGTTATTCGTAATAACGAATGAACGATTGAACTTAGGTATATAAGTACCTAGATAGAACTACAGGAATTACTTATACGATAGAAATAAATTTGCTCGGTGGTATGATATATCTGGTGATAGTAATTGTGGTGGTGATGTTGATATTGATGGTGATGGTGATGATGATGGTTATGGTAGTGGTGGTACTGATGACGGTGGTTTTAACGTTGATATTGGTATTCGTACTGATATTGGTACTGGTATTGGTATTTGTATTGGTATTGGTATTGGTATTGGTATTGGTATTGGTGTTGGTGTTGGTGTTGGTGGTGGCTTGTAATTTAATGTAAGATTCTTCGTGGACGACGAACGAACGAACGAACGAACGAACGAACGAACGAACGAACCGTTATCAAATTTCAAGAGCGTCGCATAACGAGCAACGATAATGGTCTATCGCTCTTCGAGAATATCGATAACATTTATGTGTATATATATATATATATATATATATATATATATATATATATATATATATATGAATGTGTGTGTGTGCGGGCGTGAATGTGTTTGTGTGAATGTACGTGTATATTTACGTATGTATGTATACGAAAGCGGGGAATGAGGGGGGAAGGTAAACGATCGCCGGGAAGAGGTTGGGGTGGGATGGGATAAGATGGGGGGGTGAGTGGTGGGAGACGGGGGGAGGAAAGAGGTAAATATAACGGTTTGGAGAAAATTCAAAGAATGCGGAGTACTGCGGAATAAACGTTTCGATGACCATCATCTTGATACTCTTACATTGATTTAACTTTACTTTGAATGATATATTGATCAAAGAGATGATTGAATGTTAAATATATATGATAGAACGTGAAAGAGCGAGAGAGCGAGAAAGAAAGAGAGAGAGAGAGAGAGAGAGAGAGAGAGAAAAAAAGAGAGATTGCTCCATATTAAATTTTCAATTATCTTCTTTTTTTCTTTCTTTCTTTTTTTCCTTTTTCTTTTTCTTTTTCTTTTTTTTTTTTTTTCTTTTTTTTTCTCTCTTTCTTTCTTTTCTATCCAAAACTCGTACAGGAATAATTATCGTATAGGAAAAATTTGAAAGAATTAATTAATTTCTCATTAAAATTAATATGTACCCAGTGAAAAATGTTATGTATCCTTGAGTACCATATTACAGAAAATGTAGGTAAAATATTATGTTAAATGTAACGACGCACATATATTGTCCGTGTATTCCTTACGGAAGAAAAGTGAATTAAAGAAAAATAAGATAGGAATGAAAAATAAAAGAATAAAAAAGAAAAGAGAGAGAAGGAAAAAAAAAAAAAAAGAAAGAAAGAAACAAAAAAAAAAAGAAAAAGAAAAATTAAGAGAACGAAAAAAAGGACAAGAAAAAAAGGTACTTCTTTCAAATCGTAACTCGCTTATATTATTCCATGTCAAAACGAGCATTGATCAATGAATATACCATATATAATGTATCACCGTTTATAATTAATTATGTTTAAATACATCATGATATTAAATATTGTAATAGCACGCATTAAATCGAATAGAATCTATTAAATTATAAAATTCAATATTCAATGATATATGTATTATACATACGTACAAATGATATAACATTGTGCAATTATAGATCTCGATATTATATCGTTTTTTAATTGTCTTTTTATTATTTAAACAATTTATCCGACAAATAAATAAATAAATAAATAAATAAATAAATAAATAAATAAATATATATATATAAATTTCTACGAATTATTATTTCGATCGCTATATATATATATATATATATATATATATATATATATATATATTTATTTATTTATCTATACGTCATAGTAAATATAATAGTAAATGTTCGATCATCGAAATTTTCTTTGATAGTACTCGAAGAAGTTGAGTTCTCGAGACATTGAGAATCATCGTACGATCAGACGCGTTTGATTATTGGTAATTAATTGACGTATAAATGCTCTCCTATTGCGAGATAAAAGAAGGAAGGGGGCAATGGCTTCTTCTTCGGTCGCGCGGCCCGCGTCGAGAGAGCGTAAACATTCGTCGCATTTCGATCGATCGTAACGACGACGACGACGACGACGACGACGACGACGACGACTACTACTACGACTACTACGACGACGACAACGACGACGATGATGACGACGAAAGTTTGTCGTTGTCGACTATCGGCACGCGGTTTCAACCCCCTTTTTCACGATCTTCTCCTTCTTCCCCATCGTTTCGTTTATTCGCCGCTTTATTCGCTGCTTACGAGCAATCTCATATCGATTTAGATTTATCTACCATTTTATTTCTAAATCGATTTAGATTTATCTATCATTTTATTTTTAGATCGATCTATTTATTCTCTCTTTCTCTCTTTTTCTCTTTTTCCCTTTGTTCTGGATTTTTTTCTTTCTTTCTTTTTTTTTTTTTTTTTTTTTTTTTCCCCCCAAACCTTCAATCACTTTTCCATCAAAATTATTCGACGTTTCGAATATTTTCTTTCTTTCTTTCTTTCTTCCTTTCTATCGTTCGTTCGTTCGTTCGTTCGTTCGTTCGTTTGTTTATTTATTTTTTATAAAAACAAAAAAAAAAAAAGAAAGAAACAAAGACAAATTGTATTAATAATTTGTAATTGTTCGGTACAATTAGTTAAGTTTTTATATGGAGAGTGTAACATTTTCTATAAAAGATAAGAAAAAAAGAGAGAGAGAGAGAGAGAGAGAGAGAGAGAGAGAGAATATCTGTGATAATAATTTCGAATTGTTCGATATATGTTTGTTAGTTTAATTATTATTAAAAAAAAAAAATATATATATATATATATATATAATAAATAAGCATTATAAAATACGCTTGATTTTAATGAAATTACGTATACGATAAGTTTAAAGTTTAAAATTTGACATGCGCTAGTATTAATCGTGATGTACGTGTCATCGGTATAACATAAACTATCCGAGATATTAACTAATTCTGACTGCGACTGTGATTGCCATTGCTCCGATAAGGAGGAAAAATATCTGAAATAAATTTGTCTTTATTTTTCTTTTTTTTTTCTTTTCTCTTTTTTTGTTTTTCCTTTTCTTTTTTTATATTTTTCACAAAAAGCGACACCAAAGTCATTTGGCGCATTAAAGAATACCAATGTCTCGTCTCGCGCGACCTTATTCTTGCAATTTTTAAAACGACATATTTAAACGAAATTGCATTACTTATTC
>NC_060963.1:3052500-3055000 GCF_910589235.1 Vespa crabro
AACGGAAAAGCCGTCACCATAGTCTTCATGGGTCGCCATATTCGCCTCCGTTATAATCGCCTCCGTACGTAATATTAGAGTTTGCGCTATATACATAAAAACTCGTACCAACATAATAATCATTCGGGATGGGTGCACGCAACAGTGTTGCTCATACACGTATACCGTATAGTTTCGCGTATTAACACAAATATAATTAGGTACATAGTTACATAGTGTGTGGTTAAAGCTGGGGAAGAGGTAGGGAGGGAGGGGGGAGCGGGCGGGCTTATAGAAAGAACGGGTTATGGGAGTTACTACACTTCTTAACAAGTTCATATCCGAGATTCGTCTCTTTGAATCTTCGAGTTAGGGATCTATGCAAACTTCCTAAACTTTTGATTTGAGTTTGTAAAATCAACTATCTACTATCACCTTTTATCCAAAGATCCATCTTTTCTTTCTCATTTTTTATTCTTTATCTTTTTCTTTCTCTCTCTCTCTCTTTCTCTCTCTCTCTCTCTCTTTCTCTCTCTCTCTCTCTCTTTCTCTGTCTCTCTGTCTTTGTCTATCTGTCTCTATTTCTCTCTTCCACGTTGTTATTATCTTTGAAAGGCGTACACGAGGCAAACGAACGAGTTCTATCACTATTTTAATTAGAACGCTGTACCGTTACATATGTATGTACGTATGTATGTACGTATGTATGTATGTATGTATGTATGTATGTATCTATATCTATGCATGCCGCCAAGTCATTTCGACTATCTGCGTTGTTACTATTGTCGGTGATACATAACTCATATTAGAAAGCAATGTTTAATAGATACGTTATAATTGATTCGTTCTCTCCTTCGCGTTCGTCTAGATCTTACGATTTTTCTTTTCTTTTCTTCCTTTCCTTTTCCTTTTCCTTTTGGTTTTTTCGCTTTTTCTTTTTTTTTTCTTTCTCTCTCTTTTTTTTTTCTTTCTCTCTCTTTTTTTTTGCCTTTTTCTTTTTTAATCACTGCAACGTTCGTTAGGATTTCCCGTTCAATAAAAAAAAAAAAAAAAAAAAAAAAAAAAAACGAAAAAGAAAAAAAAAAAACGAAAAAGAAAAAAGAAAAAAGAATCGACGGAATACAAGACGAGTCTTTCCACTATATATTTCATTCCTATTATCGATTTATAACTAATTCGTATTAGAAAGCAACGTTGATTGATATTCGTACTCTCTTTGGTACGTCAGATTCTTATGATTTTTTTTTCTCTTTCTTCCTCTCTCTCTTTTTCTCTCTCTTTTTTCTTTTTTTTTTTTCTTTTTCTTTCCCCCCAATACCAAAACATTCTTAGAGATTTTCAAATAGCGATTGGATTCTTAAATAACAAACAAAAAAAAAAAAAGAAAAAAGTCGAATATTTCTGAAAACATACATATATGTTATCGATATTGTATTGATCGTAAAATCATAGTTAAAAGAGAAAAATAAACGATATTAATCAGATTGTCTATCTGCGCTTTGTAATCTAATTGATTCGTTTTTAAGTATCGTTAAGATCATAATAAATTTTCTTCTTCTTCTTCTTCTTCTTCTTCTTCTTCTTCTTCTTTATCATCATCATCATCATCATCTTAGAGTACGTAGAGATTTCCGGTCGGATTTTTAATCTTACAATTTACGTTATTGCTATTGTCGATCATAACTCGTATTACAGAAGAAAAAAGAAAGAAGGAGAAAAAAAAAAAAAGAAAAGAAAAAGAAAAAGAATACGATATTAATTAAATATCTATCTACAATTTTTTTTATTCTTTTTTCCCTTTCATTTTTAAATATCATCAAGATCTTAATAAATTTTCTTTTCCATCATCCTCTTCTTCCTCTTCATACAGTCGTAGAGTTTTTCGAACGGTTTTAAAACTATAGCGACTAATAAGCTAGCAAGAAACTTGAAATCTATCGAACTCCCTCGATCGTGTAAAATAATTCATTTTTTTTATTGAACCCTTCCCCCTCCACCCTCCCCCCCCCGCCCATTAGAAAAACAATATCACAAAATGACGATCAATTGAATGTCTATTATTATATAATTAATTAATCTCGCATTCATACAGTTCCTTACTTTTCTTTCATCATCGTTCCTCTTCCGAATCCTCTCCTTTCCCTTCGCACCCACCCACCCATCACCCACCCACCCACCGCCCTTGCTCCCATTCGAGGGAAAGAAAAAAACTCCTCTTAGAGATTTTTCCGGGGTTGGATTTGAAAAGCGATGAGGAAAAGGAAGTAGAAAAAAAAAGTGAAAAAAAGAATTTAAAAAAGAGTAGAAAGAAAGAGAAAAAGAAAGAGGAAAGAACAAGAAAATAACCAAAAAGGAAAGAAAAAGAAAACGAGGGAAAAAAAGAGTCGAAACAAGGCGAAAAAAGGGAGAAAAAGGAAGAAGGGGGTGGGTGAGTTGGTTGGGGGGAGGGAGGGAGGGAGGGAGGTGGAAAAAAAGAAATAAGAAAAGGGAAAATAAAAGTGGGAAGAGAAAGAGCAAGAAT
>NC_060963.1:3060000-3067500 GCF_910589235.1 Vespa crabro
TTCATTTTTTTTCCTCTAACACATTTTTTTCTAAATTCAACGAGAAACAAAAATAAAATAAAATAAAATAAAAAGATTTGAAACTAAAAAAAAAAAAAGAAAGAAAGAAAGAAAAAAAAAAGAAATAATAAAAATAGTAAAAAAAAAATAAAAGATACGGTCTGGTTACGATCGTGCTCGAATTGCCTTGTAATTTATACATATACATACATACGGTTTTTACAATATATGTTATAATTCAAAGAGTACATGAAAATGAAAAAGATATGTAAATAATAGAAGTAAACATAAGAGGGGACTACCAATCTATGAATAATATCGAGTATTATATTGAACGTAAGTGATATTTAATTTTTAGTTTAGTACGACAACTCGCTGAGTGTGAACCAAGAAGATTCCAAAGACAAGTACCTATATATAGTAGTACTAACATACACGTATATACACATACACACCGATATATATCCTACATAGGTACGTAGACCTTTCTCGCAGTTAACACGCCGAAATCAATAATAGTAATTACGTAGAAAGCTACGCACGTCGTGTGTCGATAATGACTCGTCGTCGTCGTCGTCGTTGTCGTCGTAGTCGTCGTAGTCGTCGTAATCACTCGTGACTCGTGATTCCGTGTGGAAAAAAGATAAAACGCTATAGAGAGAGAGAGAGAGAGAGAGAGAGAGAGAGAGAGAGAGAGAGAGAGAGAGAGAGAGAGAGAGAGAGAGAGAGAGAGAGAGAGAGAGAGAGAGAGCTAGGAGAAATTTCTTCTAATAAATAGCAATGTGTTCAGTTTGACTTATATAACGTCGTCCATAATTACGAAGCATATTCGACGTTATAAGCCTTTTACTTTAAGATCACAGAAGAGTTTTTTTTCTTTTCATAAAAATATTTTTTTTTTTTTAATCTCCCATCCGACGATATCATTGGATCGATCTTTCGCATTTATTTCTTATGTTTTTCTTTCTTCTTTTTTTCTTTCTTTTTTTTTTTTTTTTTTTTTTTTATTTTATTTTATTTGTACAAATCGTCGAACGATCAAAGTAATCCTTCCAACAACTACGACGACGACGACGACGACGACGACGACGACGGCGACGACGACGGCGAAGAAAAAGAAGAAAAGAAAGGAAGATAAGGAAGATAAGGATGAAAAGAATATTGATTAAAAAATCGATATACATACATATGTATCGTGTAAGTACTTACTTTGGCTTGCTTGCTTACTTACTCACTCTTCTCTCAAGATATATATATATATATATATACACATATATATACATACATACATATATATATATATATATATATATATATATATATATATATATATATATATATATAAAGAAAAGCAAAAGGAAGCTAAAAAAAGAAAAAATGAACAGAAATAAAAAGAAAAAAGAAAAAAGAGGATAAAAATGGAGTAACGAAAGAAAATAGAAGGAAAAAAGAGGAAAAATAAGAAATTGGTGCTTATCGTAGAATGCGTTAGATCGAACGGATGTTCCAAGTTTGCGTTTGCGAGTTGATTATAGTTGATCGAACGGTCTGTGGTACCTGCTACACCGGATCGGTATGGTTGGTACCGCGATGAGTTACGTGAACCAGGAAATCTCTATCTCTATCTCATTCTCTCTTCTCATCATCGCGCTGCCCTCCCTCCCTCCCTCCTTCCCTCCTCCCCCTCTGCCACCCTCCTTCTCTCCTTCCACCCTCTCCCTCATGCAAGATGAAGAGTAGAAAGAGGAGAAGCCAACGAGGGAAGGAGGAAATGGAGGTGGAGGTGAAGGAGAACGAGGAGGAAGAGATGTAGGAGATGGAGAAGGAGATGAAGGAGGAGGAGGAGGAGGAGGAGGAGGAGGATGCATTAGAGAAACGACTGGCCTCATCGGGCATCGGCATCGTCGCTTTTTACGATCCTTCTCGTAGGCAGGATGCAAGCCAGCTAGCTAGCTAGCTAGCCAGCCCTCCTCCACCTTACCCCCGACCCACCCCATCTCGAACAAACCCCCTCCCTCCTTCTCCTCTTCCTCCTCCTTCTCCTTCTCCTCCTCCTCCTCCTCCTCCTCCTCCTCCTCCTCCTCCTTCCCCCTTAACTCTTTCTCCACCCTCTTACTTTGCCGATGTAATTTAGATCGGTGCCGAGATGATGCGCCTCTGATTTCTTTTCTAATTAATTCGAATTCTAGCAATTACAGGATCGACAAGGATGCTTTTCGAATATCGCTTCTAAGAGTGTAAATTCTCATTACGATCGAAACTTTTTATATATATTTACATATATAGATCGTTTATTGTATATGTGTGCGCAAATCGAATCAGAATAGAGTATATATATTTAAATGTGTGAAGGATACAATGATAAAAGTACGCGTGTGTGTCATGGCGAATAATCTCTCCGAATAGGGTGGTAAATCAGATTTTTATCAAGTAGGTACCTACCCTTTTTCTCTCTCTCTCTCTCTCTCTCTCCTTCTCTCCTTCTCTCCTTTTCTCTCTTTTTTTCTAACTCGCTCCGTCTCTCTCCCATTTTTAATCCTCTTCGGTAAGGCTTTCGTTATCGACTATATTGCCGCCTAAAAAAATCAAACGTTACTACATTTTATCCTCACGAATATTAACGTCGGCTATTACATTAGGTATATTTTTATCCACACTTATATTTGTTATCGCGATTAAATCATAGAAGTCGGTCGGGGATTGTCATCGACGATACTTTCCGTTCTTCTTTATCGCCGAGATGGCTGGAAGTCATTATTTTTTCCACGATATTTTTTCCCGTTTCCCCCTTCTACTCTCCACCCCTATCCCCTCTACCCTCGCCGTCGTTCTTTTCCTTTCTCCCATTTGTTTTCTCCCGCAGAAGTCGTATGTTACAAAAAACCGAGGGAAAAGAAATTAAAAAAAAAGATTAAAAAAAAAGAAAAAAGAAAAAAAAAAACAAAAAAGAAAAAGAATAAGAAAAAAGAGAACAGAAATAAAATAGAAAAGGAAAAAAGACTAGAGAAATTCGATCGAGCGTGGAAATAAATGTCTCAATCATTTTTTTTCCTTCCAACTCGGACAGGATAAGAGAGAGAGAGAGAGAGAGATACAGAGAAAGAGAGAGAGAGAGAGAGAGAGAGAGAGAGAGAGAGAGAGAGAGAGAGAGAGAGAGAGAGATACAGAGAAAGAGAGAGAGAGAGAGAGAGAGAGAGAGAGAGAGAGAGAGAGAGAGAGATAGATAGATAGATAGATAGATAGATAGAAAGAGAGAGAGCGAGAGAGAGAGAGATAGAGAGAGAGAGAGAGAAAGACAGAGAGACAGAGAGAGCACGGAACATCCTGCTTAGGAATATAGAAGGAGGTGAAAGAAAGAAGAAGAGGAAAGAGAGAGAGAGAGAGGGAGAAAGAGAAAGAAAGAGATGAAATAGCGGCATGGACGCAGCCGTTCGTTCGTTCGTTCGTCCGTCCGTTCGTTCGTTCGTTCGTTCGTTCGTTCGTTCGTTCGTTCGTTCGTTCGTTCTCGAACGACTAGAATTGCGCTTGCAAATCTCTGTATCTAACGGGTGTGCGCATCGCTTTTACAAATTCATCGCTCGCGGAGGGCGGGAAAGCCCCGGTTCATTAAAACGCCTGTCAGTCACTTTACGCGAGTGTTCGAAACCGGTTCGAAGGAGAGCGTTAGAGCGAGAGAGCGGCTTTCGCAATACAGCAATACAGCAACAGCAATAGCAACACAGCTAACAGCAAAAGCAAAAGCAACGGCAACCAGCAGTGGCAGTGGTAGCAACGGGCAACACTACCATCTCTCGCTCTCTTTATCTCTTTCTCTCTCGGAGGCGTAACGGAAGCCGCAATAGCCGCACGGATTCTCGTTTTCGCGTTTCTTCTTGTTGTTCTTCTTCTTTCTCTTCCTCCTCCTCCTTCTCATTCTCCTCCTCTTCCTCCCTCCCACCCTCCCCCTATCTCTTTCTCTTTTTCTTTATCTCTCTCTCTCTCTCTCTCTCTCTCTCTCTCTCTCTCTTTCTCTCTCTTCTCCCTCTCTTTTTCTTCTTTTTTCATCTCGTTGCCTCTCTTTCCGCCTCGCAAGCTCCTACAAACACAGAAAACGTTTTCATGCATATACATGCAAAGATACACGTAGTTATCTCTCTCTCTCTACCTCTCTCTCTCTCTCTCTATATATATATATATATATATATCTCTCTCTCTCTATATATATATATATATATATATATATATATATATATATATACATACACGCATCGACGGGCGTACCTATATAGCTCCGACCGCTCTCTGATAAAATCCCACAAAAATCGAGAAGCCGTTAGCTCGGACTAGCTATGCTAACCGAAAGAGAGAGAGAGAGAGAGAGAGAGAGAGAGAGAGAGAGAGGGAAAGAGCGGGAGAGAGAGAGAGAGAGAGAGAGAGAGAGAGAGAGAGAGAGAGAGAGAGAGAGAGAGAGATAGAGGAAGGTGGGACTCGCCCGTTCGATATAGATTCAGAGTACGGCCTTTATACAGGGTGTACTCGGATAAGGACTTCTTCAATGCCGTTCGATCGATCGGCACGCGCGCGCGCTCGTGCTCCTACGAATATATCGGTCTTCGATAAAAACCAATCCTTTCTTTTTTCCACGAGTTTGCACTCAAGATTTACTTATAAGCCACGCTCCGATGAAAAGTTTTTCTTTTTTTTCTTCCCCTCTCTCTCTCTCTCTTTCTCCTCTTCTTTGCTTTTCTTCACTTTGTTTTTCTTTCTTCTTTCTTTTCTATCTTTCTTTTCTATCTTTCTTTTCTCCTTTCTTTTTTCTTCCTCTTTTTTCCTCCTCTTTTACTTCTTCTTCTTCTTCTACTACTACTACTACTACTACTACTACTATTACTACTACTACTATTACTAGTAGTAGTATTACTACTACTATTGCTACTACTTCCTCATCCCCTTTTTGCTTTTCGTTTTTTCCCTCTCCTTTTTTTTCCTTTTTTTTTATTTTCTTTTTTCTTATTTCCCACAATTTTTTTTTCCTTCTTCCTTACATAGAAACGCAACCGGTATCGTCGTTTCTTTTATCTCTAATTTTTCTCTCTTTCTCTCTCTCTCTATATATATATATATATATATATATATATATTTTTTTTTATTATATTTTTAATATCTCCTTCTTGTTTTTTGTTTTTCGATTAAGTCAATTAATATATGCAATATCTATAATATATGAATAATGTCTTATGGACTGGAATTGATCGTTGTTTCATCTTTCGCGTGATAATTTATTTTCTCCCTTTTTTCTTTCCTTTTTCTTTTTCTTTTTTCTTATTTTTTATCCAGACGATAAACTACGTACGTACATACCTACTTATCTATCTACCAGCATACGTATATGTTTTTCATGAAAAAAAAAAGAAAAAAAAAAAAAAAAAAAGACAAAAAAATAAAGGAGAGAAAGAAAAAGAAAAATGAACAAAAGAAAAGAAGAGAAAAATTAATTTATCATTTTCCAATCGATTCAATATTCCTTTTTCGTAAAATTTTTTCGATCCTTTCTCGTTATGGATAAAAAAAAAAATAAAATTTTCTAAAAGTAGACATATATATATATATATAGGGAGAGAGAGAGAGAGAGAGAGAGAGAGAGAGAGAGAGAGAGAGAGAAAAGGAGGAAAGGAATAGCGATGAAAAGGTTTCGAATCTAGGACGAGCTAATATTGTCTCGTGGAAGGAGCGACATTTTAATCGTAAGGAATCGGATCATCGTTCTAAGAGATACCGTTACGAGTGGTTAAGCTCGCACAGAAGGCGATGCTCCGGCGAACCGATATTCTGGTTTTCAGAATGATTATCCTGAACTCGAGCGTTCCAACAATAATTCTTATTATTAGTGATATCTCGCTAGTAGTATATTTTATACGATTATAATAATATTATATACCTTTTCTTATTGATTTTTTAAAAAAACAATTCATTAAACTTGATCAATTTCCATCTACATCTTTATTAAAATTTTCAATATTTATCATTTCATATACATATATATATATATATATATATATATATATATATATATATATAAAACGTTATTAATTAATAAAATATTTTCTTTATTAATGAATTATTAATAATATTTCATCTTGTTTTTATTATTTTTATTATATAAACACATAAACAAGATTATTTACCTATTTATATATTTTTGTATTATTTGTTATATAGATTTCTTTGTTTATGTTGATCTTTATTATATGTGTGTATATGTAATTATTATATATGTGTATATATGTATAAATGTATACTCACATGTATATTATTGCACGCACGCGCGTTGGAACAATAAAAAAAATTTTCTTTTACCTATTTATGATTATACCTGTATATATATATATATATATATATATATATATATATATATATATATATATATATATATATATATATGTATATAACCCGACTTTACGGAAATATGTTTCAATCCGGAGCTATCTCACGACATGTCTTTACTCTTTGAGTTCCCACTCAAGACAAACGCTTCTTGTTATTTGTAAACAAATTGTAAATACTTGGAAAAAGGTTATTTTTAATACACACACACAAACATATATATATATATATATAAATGTATATAAACAATATGCATACATTTAAATACGAGTGTATATGTATGTCGTTTAAAAAAGAAATTAAGTTTGTCATATTAATGTCGTATCTATATTTTAGACATATACGTATGTATATAAATAAATGAAATTAATTAACGAGAAGGATTAAGAATATTTCTCATGTACGAAATCATATCCTCCAAACGATGACGGAAATCCGTCGGAAGGATCCGTCCTCGACTAGTTGTCTGCCAATACCGATTAATTTATTTCCGAGAGCTACTGGCAAGTTTTGCGCGACGATCGTTAAAACCATTCATTAAAATTCATACGTACCTCGTGAAATCGTGAATTAATTCTTGAAACTTTTATCATGTAAATAGATGAAATTGCATAATTTCCATTTAGAAAAGCTTCACGAGCAAAAGGAAATTACTTCGTTTCTTTTGAAAAACATTATGAAGGAGAGAGAGAGAGAGAGAAAGAGAAAGAGTTGACTGAAAGAACATGAATGACTTGTACATGTATCCATTATTATTATTATTATTATTATTATTATTATTGTTATTTATATAGTAAAACTCGATAAGAAAGAAAAATTTTGAAAGATAACGCATAAAAATATTTTTCATTAGTTTCTATTTATATTATATTTAAATTAAATTATTAATTATTAATATTTCTTTTTTTTTTTTTTTTAATTTCAGAAATAAACTATATTTTTATTTTTCACTATTTTATCTCTTAATAGAGATAAAATATAAGATTATGAAATAATTATTAAAATATTAAAGTTTAAATTTTATAAAAAATAATTAATTATTAATCAGTTTTAATATATATATATATATATATATATATATATATATATATATATATATATATACATTTGAAAATATCTTACAACTGGTTAATAAGA
>NC_060963.1:3080000-3082500 GCF_910589235.1 Vespa crabro
GCATTAGGTTTCCGCGAGAGGCGAACCATGATTTGAGGCAACAGGTGTACACAATACGCATGCATAATGCACAGAGCAGCGCATGTAAACTGTCCTGCGCGCAAGGTTTACCTCTCTACACCCACACGCGCGAATTGCCGTTATTAAATTTACATATCCGAGCTGGCCGCGCGAATTAAGCGATTCCTCCTTCCGCATTTTCCTCCTCCTCCTCCTCCTCCCCCTCCTCCTAACCGTTCTCCGTCGTTCATTTCTCTCTCTCTCTCTCTCTCTCTCTATCTATCTATTTATCTCTCTCTCTCTCCCTCTCTCTCTCTCTTTCTCACTTTATCTCTCTCCTAGATATTATTCCTACCTATCCTTGAAACTCTTACATTCACGTTCAACGCGCATACGTACAAGTTATAGTACTACGAGAAGACATTCCTAATTGTAATCCCGTAATAATTTTCCTTTTTTAACGTATCAGTAAATATCAACGTTATGAAGAGGGGTAAAAGGAATGGTGGTGAAGATAGGGGAGAGGGAAGGGGAGAGGTCGGCGGCAACTAGAGGCATTAATGTTGGATCATAATGTTTTTCTCTTTTTCTTTCGGATAATTTTTTGTATTTTTCTCTTTTATTTCTTCATTTTTTCTTCATCCCTCTTCATTTTTATTTTCTTTTATCAACGTTAACAATTATTACGAACGCGTTGTTAAAGTTGGCATAAGGGAGGCACACTGTAGTTAATATTTCCTTTTTGCAATTTTCTTCTTTCTCCTTTCTTTTTCTTCTTTTTCCTTTTCTTTTTCCTTTCTTCTCTTTGTTTCTTCCTTCTTTTTTTTTTCTTTTCTTTTTCTTTTTCTTTCGATGCTAACGATTACGAACACATAGAAATTGTCGACTTTAAGACTTGAAACTATTTATGTTTAATAAGTTTTGTATGTCATGCGAATTCAATCCAACGATCAAATTAATTCTAATCAATGGGAATTCGTTTCGTCGTATTTTATGCTTGTTTGTATGAAACGTATTTAAAAGAAAAAAGAAAGAAAAAAAAAAAAGAAAAAAGAAAGAAGAAGAAGAAGAAAAAAAAAAAAAATAAAATAAAATAAAGAAAAAAGAAGGGAGGGGGATAATCGCACGTCATATTGAATCGTCGACGACCTGAACGATTTTGTCGCAATTTCTTGTAATATTAAAAAACAATAATAATGAATCATCGAAAAAAATCAACGTACGTCACGAGATTTAACGTTTAACGTCTTAACGATACAAAAGTAGTCTGGCAATATGCCACTACTAGGTTGAACATTTTATTTCGCTTTTTTTCTCTCTCTCTCTCTCTCTCTCTCTCTTTCGTTCTTCTTCCTCTTCTTTTTCTTCTTCTTCTTCTTTTTTTTCTTTCTTTCTTTTTTTCTTTCTTTTCGATCCGCTTGACCGTGAGCCTTTGCCAAACCTTTTAATACCCAACGCAACCTTTCTTTTCCCCTCGGCATACGGTTCAGAAGGTTAAATTCGCTTCGGAAATACTTCGAAAACGTTCGTGCCCGTACCTCCTCCTCCTCCTCCTCCTCCTCTCCCTCCTCCTCCTTCTTTCTCCCTTTCTCGCATGACTCATCATCGGATAAACCAGCCAATTCCAACCACATTCGAAAGGGAAGAATTTTTTTCAATGACTCGATTCTCGATCGAAATAATTCTATTCCATTTTACGATTCGGTCGAGTCTATCTTTAAAAAAAGAAACAAAAAGAAAAAGAAAAAAAAAAGAAAAAAAAAAGAAAAAGAAAAAAAAAAGAAAAAAAAGAACAAAAAAGAAAGAAAAGAACAAAAAAGTAAAAAAAGGAAAAATTTCGTTCCGACGATTTCGGATGATCGATGAGAGAGAGAGAGAGAGAGAGAGAGAGAGAGAGAGAGAGAGAGAGAGGGAGAGTGGGAGAGAGAGAGAGAGAGAGAGAGAGAGAAGATAAAAAAGAGAAAAAGAGAAAAGGAATAAAAAAGATCATTAACCAAATCATCTCACCGTGTGTCATAGTTTATCGTCGAACGACTATTGGCTGGGCTTTATACACCGGAGTTATACTAGTCGATGGGACTCGTGAAAGATGAAGAGAGTTAGAGAGAATGAGAGAGAGAGAGAGAGAGAAAGAGAGTGAGAGAGAGACAGACTCTGTACGTGCATTTGTACATGTGTCTATGTATGTATATATATATATATATGTATATATATATGTGTGTGTGTGTGTGTGTGCATGTGTGTGTATTTATGGGTATGAGAAAGAAAGAGACAAACGGACTTTCGCTGAATCAGTACTAAAATGAATGATGCGCAACAGGTTCCAACGATACTTGTAGGTATGTTTCAGCCGGCATCAGGCGCGCGCTTTCGCATTTCTCTATTCCAAAGAGCGTATTCTCTTCGTGTAGAACTAAACCAACCATATACGATGATCTTCTCGAAGTTTTATATCTCGTCGATCCCGTCGCAGGATCGATTGTCGCCATTCTTCCCGTAA
>NC_060963.1:3087500-3092500 GCF_910589235.1 Vespa crabro
CTTTTTTTCTTTTTTTTTTCTTTTTCCTTTTTTCTTTTTCTTTTTTTTTTTTGACCAATCACTCGATCGCGCAGATCGTCTCGATATATAAAACCCGTGCGCCTTTCGAAAATGACGAACGTTCGCGCCTCGTAAAGAAACGATTACTCGGAACATTATCCGTCGAGGATCGTTGATCGTTCGATCGATGCGAGTCGATTATTCTCGAGTCATCACGGAGAATAGTAATTCCATATGTAAACTAAGGGGGGAAATACTCGGTCGAGACGGGGAAAAAAATTCGTACGAGAAACCAATGTGAATTGACTAGTTTTTTCTCTTTCTTTTTGTCTCTCTCTTTCTCTCTCTCTCTCTTTTTCTGTCTGTCTGTCTGTCTTTCTCTCTCTCTCTCTGTCTTCATTTCTTCATCTGCATATATATATATATATATATATATATATGAATATGAATAAGAAACAGAGAGAGAGAGAGAGAGAGAGAGAGAAATCGAACGTAGTAAAAAAATAATTCGTTAAAGTTATAGACGACAAGTAATTACTGGATAGTAACTCCATGATGATGATTCGTATTTCTTCGAGGTGAATTGGATTTAACATGTACCTTCTTTTGATCGTTACAAGTCTCTGTCATTTAACTATAAGTGTAAAATGAACCGAAGCTTAACCTTATATACATATATATATATATATATAAAAGAAACCTTCGTAACCTTTCATCTTGTTTTTCTTTCTTTTTTTTCTTTTTTGTTTTTTTTTTCTTCCTTTTCTTTTCTAATCTTTTCTATGAATATATGTAGTTGAACGGTTGGGAAAAAAAAAAAGAAAGAAAAAAAAAGAGAAAGAAAAAAGTAATAACCAATAAACGCACTGAACCAATTAAATTCTTACTATATTATATATATATAATATTGTAAGAATAGCATAATGTCGAATGAATGCTTTTATTGAAATGGATCTGTCATGAAGAAAAAAAAAGAGAGAGAAAGAGAACGAGCGACTCGATTTAAGTATCAAAATAGATATTCATTGTGAAATCTTTTGAAAAATGTGTTTTTATTTATAATGCCATCATTACCGATAACTTTTTTTACTCATCCCTTATATACCAACGAGCTTGCTATATATCAATTTCTCAAAATATCTTTCGATCGATGAAGGGTAACGTCAATTTCGAAAGAATATTAATTCGTCGGTGGAAGAGAGAAAATCAGAGAGGGAGAGAGAGATAGAGAGAGAAGGAGAGAGAGAGAGAGAGAGCTCGATGCGCGGCGCGGTCGAAAACGACGGGTTTCTCTGTCTGTCGACCTTGAACGTCTCATAGACTCTCCGATTCGAGAGCGATTCAGGTTGGAACGTCCAGTCATGATTCCACCTGTACGCTAACGACGAATCCTCATAGTTTAAAATTCATAAATAACCTTGCTGAGAGAAAACGATCGGGTTTCGTCTCCTCGTTACAATTTCTTCCTTTTATTATTTCTTTCTCTCTCTTTCTTTCTCACCCTCTCTCTCTCTCTCTCTCTTTCTCTCTCTCACACACACACACACACACACACACACACACATACACCGTTAAGAAAGAACGAGAGAGAAGGAACGAGAGAGTTTGATGGATATCGAAAACGAAGTCGGGATAATCCCGCTGTACAGGTATAAAGGGAGAAAACAGAAAAAACTAAAAGGGAGTAAAAAAAAAAAAAGAAGATAACAAGAAGAAAAAAGAGGAGGGGAGATGAAAAAAAAAAAAAAAAGAAAGAGAAGAAGAAACAAAAAGAAAAAGAGAAGAAAAAAAAAGAAGTGGAAACGAAAGAAATTCAAAGCCATGAAAAGACGGGAGGAAAACCCGAGGGAAAATTGTCTCCTGCCGAGTTTTGGTCCAGGTCCTCGTCGGCCGAGATATTATACCGCGAGGTCGAGAGATATCGGGGCGCCGCTAAAACGCAATCAGAATAGTAATTAAGGATTCGGTTAACGCTCTGAGCGCGAGTGTAGAACGCAACCCAATTTAAACGTACAAAAGTGTGTACGGTTGGTGGAAAGAGTAGAGAAGAGGAAGGAAGAGGAAAGAAGAGGAAAGATGTGGAGAAGAGGAGTGTAGTGGAGTGGAGTGAAGAGAAGAGAAGAGAAGAGAAGGGGAGAGGAGGGAAGAGTAGAGTAGTGTAGAGAAGAGGTGAGGAGAGGAAAGGAGAGGTGGGGCGAGGAACAGAGTGAAGAGGAGAGGAGAGAAGAGGAGAGTGGGATGGAGCTGTCGCACTCACGAGAGGACGAAGAGGAGGAGGAGGAGGAGGAGGAGGAGGAGGGTGGACCACTCGCGAAGACGGGTGGAGAGGAAGGATGGCACTGGGTGGGGAAGGTGGCCGAAGGGGGAAGGACGAGGATGAAGCCGAAGGTCGGGACGGGAAGAGAGAGGAGTGGCGTAGAGCAACGAGGAGAATAGCGCGGAGTGAAGAGGAGAGGAATGGCATGGAGAGGAGTGAAGAGGAGAGGAGAGGAGGCGACGCCGAAGGGAAACCGATGAAACGACTACCTCCTCTGTTCCCTCTCGTCGTCGATGTATGCGTCCTCTCTGCGTATCCTCTCTTTCTTTTTAGAGCTGGTGCATGCGCGAGAAAAGGATACAGGGAGGAAAAAAAGAGAAAGAGTGTGAGTGTGTGAGAGAGAGAGAGAGAGCGAGAGAGAGAGTGGGATGGACAAGAGGGGTATGGTGGGTCCCTTTTTCTCTCTCTTTCTCTGATACTCCCAGTCCCTCGCGTGTCGTGGTGAGCGAGCACGCGGGGATAAGAAGAAGAGAGCGAAAAAGCGTGTGCGTGCTCGAGTGCTCGTGAGAGAGAGAGAGAGAAAGAGAGAGAGAAAGAGAGAGAAGGAGAGAGAAAGAGAGAGAGATAAAAAGAGAGAGAGAAAGAACGTTCACCGTAGAACGTAGTAGACGATGCGCCACAAACCCCGGGTGAAAAGTGTCGGGGTAGACGACGGCTGGTGGGGCAGACCGGGGCCGGCCTGGGATGAGGAGGTGGAGAAGGAGGAGGAAAGAGGTGGAGTGAAGAGGAAAGAGGGAATTCCTGCGTCTCCCTCTCGCACTCTCTCGCACCGCGGAGTAGTCGTTTCGAGAGTAGCAGCAGGTGGATGAGAGAGAAAAAGAGAGAGAAAGAGAAATAGAGAGGGAGAGAAAGAGAGGGAGAGAAAGAGAGAGGGAGAGAGAGACATATATAGAGAAAAGGCGGGAGGTGAGGGACCGAGGGTGAGGGACAAAAATCCGGCGGTGGCCAATAGGAGGAAGGCCCTGAACCCCGTGAGCGGGAAGATCCGACAACGTCGCCGTAGAGTTTTTGTTTACAGCGTTCGGCCTCGGAGGAGAGCCCGCGTATCTGCTCCTGCAGCAGCACCAACAGCAGCAGCACCAACAGCAGCAGCACCAGCAACAGCAGCACCAACGGCAATGGCAGCAACGTCGACAGCAACAGCTACCACCACCGCCGATACCAGCAGCAGCAGCAGCAGCAGCACCACCACCACCACCACCACCACCACCACCACCACCACCACCACCACCACCACCATCACCACCACCACCACCACCACCACTAACACTACCACTACCACCACTACCACCACCACCACCACCTTCGTCGTCCAGCTACTCTAGCCGGACATCGTCGCACCGGAGATGGAAAAAGACGACGATTCCACCATTTTTGTGTTACCGTCGAACGAACGACCTTACTTTTAGAATTTCTACGAGTTCACCCCTATTTTTCTTCAACCCCTATCATCTTTCTCTCTTTCTCTATCTCTCTTTTTCTCTGTCTGTCTCTCTATCTCTCTCTCTCTCTCTCTCTCTCTCTCTCTTTCTCTCTTTACTTCTGCCACTGTTACTCGATACTTACGAGCTCGGTCTTACGATACCTCATTAGGATCAAAGGATAATCGATTCGATTCTTAAGACGTTGACGATCATCGTTACGTATCGTAATGATAATTCACTTTCTTTTCTTTCTTTCTTAATATTAATTGACATATATAATCGATATATTACATATATATATATATATATATATATATATATATATATATGTATATGTAAATATATATCTATAACTAGATCTAAGTATAGAGACAAATTTTTCTATGAAATTCAATGAATAAAAATGTTATGAAATGAATGGGAGATTTATACGCGTCGATTATAGGAAAAGATTTAGATTCGTAAGAAGAGTTTGCCGTAACTCATGAATTTGTTGATATTATTTAAAACTTGTGAAATAAAGACGATACCTTCATGGTGAGTGTTACTTCGGCGGGAAACGCGAAAGATCCCGTACTTACTACGGGCCGATCGAAAAGTTTTGAAAGGTCGCGAGGGATATCGCATGAATTCTCTCTCTCTCTCTCTTTCTTTCTCCCTATATATATATATATATATATGAGAACGATCTATTCTATTTTTCAACGTTAGACGATATAGCCTAGATAGTCCTCGGTAACGCGTCATATAACTTTTCGCCTAGTATATTCTATACAGATAGTTCAACGCACATAGATACTTGGATTATATATCGAGCAGTTCCCCCCTCAATCCCCCTTCCAATAAATCTATCCTCGAATAAAACTCAAAATTACATTTCTATCGTAGCTCTGTCATAATATTCTTCACCTTTACGTCGTTAAAAATGAATAAAATTCTAATATATTTTATTTAAACGAAAAAAGAAAAAAGAAAGATAGGGGAAAAAGAAAGTTACAAGAAACAAAATAATTTTAATCGAGCGTTTATAAATTCATGCCGTATCATATATTTGACGCGATAGATCCAAACAGAAACAAAAGGGGGGAAAAAAAAAAAAGAGAGAGACAAGGAACAACAGAAGAACATAGCATATATTATTATATACGAAAGCACGTAAAATATCATAATCAATTGTTACTATGAAATTAATAATCTTTCGATCGAAAAATCTCCTTATCGTTTATTTCGATCGAGAGACATTAAGTAGAGAAATTTAA
>NC_060963.1:3097500-3105000 GCF_910589235.1 Vespa crabro
TTTTCCGTGTACGCTCCGCAGCCACGTTTTACCGCAACGTTTTTCTTATTCTACGAGTAAAATAAAAATCTTTGATATTTGCGAAACGATATTGTTACATCCACAAATATAGATCATCATTATCCCTTCGATCGATTTTATTCCTCTCTTGGAAGAACTATAAGATCTACAAGATCTACCATTTATCCGATCATTTTTTGTCTGTTGTTGTTTCTTTTCTTTTGTTCTTTTTTCTTTTTTTTTTTCCTTTCTTCTATATATTTTCTTTTTTCTTTTTTTTTTTTTTTCTGAACATACTTTCTCCCCATGAATGTATTCGTAACTTATAGTCGTGATGAACTATCACCTCGTGAACGTCGATTAGCTCATCCTGACGTTGTCCGTATCGATATCCTAAACTCAACTCGACTCGACTCAGGATGTAATCTCGAGTCGTGCACGATCGACTGTAACGCATATTTACGAGTATACCGTATTTATACGTTCCGATAAATATAACGTATAAATTCTATATCATATTGGTCTGCGTTATTCATTTACATAAACCTCGTTATTATCATGGGCATCAATTATTATTAATCATTTTGAATATAACAAATGTAAATGAAAAATATAAGGATTAGACATTAGAATCCGACAAAGTGTTCATATGTATATACGTTTGAATTTTCAGAATCGAAGGGATCTATAAACGAAAAGATAATTTGCTTTTGTCCGTTTTTCTTTTTCTTTTTTGTTCCTTTTTCGTCTATTTCTTTTGTTGTTCTTTCTTTTTCTTCTTGTTTTTTTTTTTTTTTTTTTTTTTTTTTTTTTTTTTTTAATACACGATAACGAGAACCGATAATTAAAGGCGGTTTGCAAAAATAAAAAATAAAAGAAAAAATAAAAGAAAAAAGCGAGAGAGAAAGAAAGAAAGAAAGAGAAGCAAGGACGAGGCATCCATTAGCTTATTCTACAGCGGCCATCCGGAGCGGCATTTATGAGAAATATAGGATTTTGTCGAGGTTCAGAATGCGTTCGCACAAGCTCAGGACAAAAGGGCCTTTGTCGAGTAGACAGTGACAGTGATCAGACCGTGATGAGTGACAATGACGTCGGTCGTCTGTGCAGCAGCCCATTATTCCACCTGGCAGAAAGCTTTCCAGTTTGGCACACATCGAGTATCCAAGCGATCACTTATTATAATGATGCCGACCGCGTTGTCGTGTTGTTGGCCATGGCTGAGATCGGTGCCGTTTAAAGGGGGAGGAGAAGGAAAGGGCGGGAGAGGGGGAGGGTGATGGTTGGGTGTGGGCACGGCATTGCCTCTCTCGGTCGTCTCTCTCTCCCTCCCTCTCTCTCTCTCTCTATCCCTCATTCTCTCGATGCGCTGCTCTGATTAGTGATTAGCGCAAAATCGCCCGTTTGTTCGTACATCGGCCGGATGCTCGCCAGTCACGGCTCACTGGCTTCGTTCTTTTCCCTAAGCTACTTAATTAATGCTTGAAATCTAAAAATACCCTCTATACCGTGCCCTTCCTAGGTGCAACGGAAAAACGCCGGTTAACTTGCCAGCGGCGATGCATGCAGCCGCGATGCAAAGCTAATTCGTTTAGCGAATACCTCTATATATGTATGCATATTGGCCGGCCGAGCGAAGTAAATAAAGAGAGTATTAAGTACTTACCTACGTTGCCCTAACCCTTATCCATTTAATCCCGAATATTCTCGAGGAGTATATATACATATATATGTATAAGATCGTGACGAAATATGAACGGGAGTTTTATTCGTATTTATCTTTCATAGGTATGCGCGTGGTCTTTAACGAAGAAACCGAACAATAAGAAGTTTTCGCTTGGTCGCCAACTAAACTTGGGATTCCCGTGGGAGGGCCGTCGTGGCAATACCCCTCACTCTCGAAGGAGTCTCGAGGGAACTCGGATTTATTACATAACAACCCCTCGCTCGCGCTCGACTCGTAACCCTTGGAAGTTGCGTAGGTCCGACGGCAGAGGGTGCTCCGTATAGGCTCGATGATCTACTTGTTGAATGGCGAGGAGAGGAGGCAGGATATTTCTGAATGAACGAACGGCTGAATGGGCCGCCGCACATGGCATAGGGTGACTACTTGACACCGATCCGTAACCTCAACAATCGGGATGGCTGCCTTTGCTAACCTCCCCTTACCTCGTCCACTTCTCTCCACTACTCTTCTTGCCCTTCGATCTTCGCAAAAGACGTATATACGAGAAAGAGAGAGAGAAAGAGAGAGAGAGAGAAAAAACTATATTTTGATAAATTATATATATGCTTATATATTTACTAAGGGATATTTGCTTTATATTAAACATACAGAAAAAAGAAAAAAAAAAAGGAAAAAAATACACACTAGTAACTAAAGATACTCATCGAACTAGCATTACTCGTTTAAACGAACTTGCTAGAAGTTACCTTAACGATTGCTTTCTCCCTCTCTTAAGCCGGTTTTCGTTAATTATTACTCGATATTATCGACTTTTATATATACGAGGAGAGCGATACGCAAATGTATTTACGCATTTCTTTATCAACGACGATACGGCACGCAGTGCCAAGTTGAACCAGACTTGGCTTTCGTCCTCCGATACGCACGATGGCCTTCGTAAGTGGTAAACCTCCTCAACCCTCCTCTCCTTCCTTCCTTCTCATTAGCAATTATAATGATCTTTACGACGAGATAAAACGAAGTAGAGAAAGATTTACGTATTCCTATAGAAAAAAAAAATTCTATACGATCTTTAAACGGCAAATAATTATTTCGTTCTTTGATCGCTCTTTTGTTTATCCTATCCCCACTCCAAACTCACTCCCTCCCCCCACTCACACCCTCCCCCTCGTCTTTTTGAAATAATTTATCGACTAAGTTAGTTTACCCGTTCTCACGCACCTATCTTCTTGTATAGGTAGGTACTTGCTAAACTTTCCCACCATGGTAGACGAACTTGGGTAATATCGGAGAAATTGCACTTCTCCTTCTACCTCTCTCCCTCACTTCTTCTCCCTCTTTCTCTCTCTCTCTCTCTCTCTTTCTCTTCTTTCAAATAATATATGTTCCTCTTATTGCAACCCAAAATGAGACGCAGGAAAGGAAATTTTCTTTTCGTATTCGTCATTTTCTTTGTTTTTTTTTTCCCTTTTCCCTCTCTCTCTCTCTCTCTCTTTCTTACATTTTCAAAGGAAATCGCGAAGACTAACTGAAGAGAAGAATTTTCCAAACAAGTAACCCCCCTCTACCCCTACCCTTTTTTGTCTCATTCTATTGGAATTGTTTGACGGCCTTAACGATAGTACTCAGTAAGTAGTCTAAGCCGTTTATCGGTTCCTCGCAGCGCTGTGCAATTACTCGAATCTCGATACTTGGAATTATGGTCTTAATGATCGACCTTCGACCACTTCTCCTTTATAATCCTTCGAGAGGAACACTTTCAAAAGTCCCATGTCCATTCGAATAATTTATTTCTTCTTAAATAAACCTAATATCTCTCTCACCCTCTCTTTCTCTATCCATCTATCTATCTGTCTATCTCTTTCTCTTCGAAATCAAAGAAAGAGAGAGAAAGAGAGAAAGCTAATCATTTTTTCGAACCATTTAATATGACATACATAGATTGTCGTATTATTAAATCGACGATAATAATGAGCATTGATAAGTGATTATATGTAAGTATCGAACTCAAACATCGAAATCATGTTGATAATACAATTTGGAAACTTATTAATTTATTAACACGATTATTACAAATATTTTTCCTCTTTTCTTTTCTTTTCTTTTTATCATTATCATCGTGAATCAGATCGCTTTTTTATATATGAAAATGCATTTTTACACAATCGAAATGATGATTTAATAAAATCAAAGTAAACAAATATAAAATGAGATGGAAATAAAATTTGAATTTCTACGAAGTTCCCTCATACTTTTCAACGCTTATTTGCATTTCATAATTCTTTTTTAACTTAAGGCACTTTCCTAATGCATCAGCGGCAACGTCTTTGTTCGTTTTTCGTTCGAGCCGGTATAATTCATATTATACATAATTGGATACCGGAGTATATAAAATTGAGCAAAGCTTAATCTTATTTTTATCATAGAGTTATCCGGTATACCGATTGATCATTTTATTTTTCAACAATTGTCTCGAGAATAATTATTTCTTTCTATTTTCGTTATTATCTAATTTATCATTTATTTATCATTTATCGTGCGATATTAATAAGTATTATACGGCAATTAGAGTAATATTGTTAATATCAACATATAATTAATACCATTTTGAAAAAAAAAAAATAAAAAAGAAACAATATAATCTTAGCTAACCCAGCATGAAAGATTTAAGGAAATAACTTACGGGTAGTAAATCCGTTTATTTCTTTTTTCTTCTCCTTCTTTTTCTTCTTTCTTCTTTCTTTCTGCTTTTTTTTCTTTTATATATATATATATATACATACATATATATATATATATATACATACATATATATCTACGGCAACTCACTTGAAATTGATGAAAAATTATCTCGGGTAAGGTAAGAGATAAGATGATCGAGATCGAGGCAGATTAACGCAAAGAGAACGTAAAAAATGTTAAAAACGTAAAAGGAAGAGAAACGTGAGAGAGATTCTCGAACATCGTTCGATACGTTCGATGGCGCATCGGACCGCCCTTCGTCCTTGGAGCATTAATCAAGGTATAGGTATAGATACATATATATATATATATATATATATATATATATATATATATATATCCCTATATATATACATTCATATATATGTATATATAAGTATATATGTATATACGTATATATATATATGCACTTTTTTTACTTCTCCTACTTCTCCGTTTCTTCCTCAGCAGATTTCTTTGACACTGGTACGAACTCAGGGCATTGGTGTGTGATCGGTGGGGGATCGGTGACTCGACGTGGAAAGACAAATTACGATGATAAGGATGAGAAAAATGTTGGATATAGGCGTAAAGGAGCGTAAGAGGGTTATGTCGTTGTTGGAAGGGATGGTAAAAGATGGTTGAGCATCGTCATTCGGAAGTCTCTCGAATATTTTCGCAGAATAAAAAGTGTAAGGTCCGCACAGAGGCGATGCTAGGTAGAGGAGGAGGAGGAGGAGGAGGAGGAGGAAGAGGAGGAGGAGGGAAAGAAGGGGGAGGAGGTAGAAGAGGAGGAGGAGGAGGTGAAGGAGGAGGGTAAAGAAGGGTATGGGATGGTGGTGTGGGTTAGCGTAGGGTGACGTAGGGGTGAGCGTTAGCCGGGGCGGAGACGGTGCATTACGACCGGGACAGGGCATGGCATGGCTAGCTCAGGAAAGTACAGGATGTGAGAGGAGGGGTAGTTGATGCAGGAGGGTGCATGGGAGGAGGGCGGTTGCCCCAGTAAAAATCGATCCTCCCCACTCTTTTCCTACTTTTTCCCCTAGAGAGGTTCGCAACCATGAGAGGAGGATGAGGTAGTCCGGGAGGAGGGAGTGAACCGCGCGGCGGAAACGCGAGGAGGTGAAGGAGGAGGAGAAGGAGGAGGAGAGCTTGCAGAGGGTTACCTCTCTCTCTTTCTCCCTCTCTCTCTCTCTTTCTCTCTCTCTCTCGCTCTCTCTCTCTCTCTTCCTCTGTGTATCCGCGTCTCTGAATCTTCGCGAATATCTGTGTGCTTGCATGTATATGTGCGCGCCACCCCCAATGCACTCGTGTGCGTCCTCGAACGGATTTTTTTGCGAATATTAGTGCGAAGCGCTCCCGTGTAAAGGCTCGCGCACACGGATGATTTTTCTCTCTTCCCCCCCCCTCACCCTCTCTTTCTATCTCTCTCTTTTCCACCACACGTTGCTACCGTTTTTTCGGTATACCTTCGCGTGTGCGCACGTGTGCAGGTCTGCGTGGGCAGATATCGCACGCGGTGCTTACGGGCATCGTCCTCCTCCGTGTGCACGAAAAACTCTGCACTACGTCGATGCCGGTAAACGCCCAAAAACTTGAGAGGATGACATTGCTTTCGCGTTAATCGGACCGACGGAACACAACTAACGAGGGAGAGAAAGAGAGAAAGAGAAAGATGAAGGGAGAAAATGTCCAAGAAGAAAGAAGATAATCTTGAAACTCCCTCTATTCGTCCTTTAAAGGAGAAGATCTCGAGGAGGTTTCTGACCCGGCGACTCTTTCAATAGAATCGTTCCATTTTCAAAACTTTTTCCTTCTACCTTCGTAACGCCTATATACAAATAGTAATGTACACGAGGACGCAGAGAAATTAAAAGGGGAAAAAAAGAAAAAAAGAAGAAAAGGAAAAAAGAAGAAAGATAAAAAAAGAAAGAAAGAAAAATTAAAAAAAAAAAAAAAAAAAAAAAAAGGAGAAAGAAAAATATACTTTTAATGTCTACGCTCGGTATCATTCTTTTTATCGGATAGGAGCGATACCTCTTTTAATCAATCTTTCAAATGATTTTCGTTTTCCGAAAGTTTCGCTGAAGTTCTTTCGCAAAAAAGATCTCCCCTCGGATTCGTTAGGGCGAATATCAGGTAAAATTATCGTTTTACTTTGACTCCGTTCGATTTACATTAAAACGAGAATGGTAGAAGTGACTTCGTTCGTTCTTCTTTCCTTCCTTCCTTCCTTCCTTCCTTCCTTCCTTCCTTCCTTCCTTCCTTCCTTCCTTCCTAAAACCATCGAAAGGAAGAAGAAAGAAGGACAAGGGTTGCGAGAGAAAAGAAACGCCTCTCTCGTTCCTCGAACGACCGCTGCTCGACTTTCCTCGAGTGGTACCTTTCTTTTTTCTTTTCTTTTTTTCTTCTTTTTTCTCTTTTTTTCTTTTTTCCTCCCTTTCCCTCTCTCTCCCTCTCTCTCACCCCCTCTCTTTATATCTTTTTTCCCTTTTTATTTTTCCAAGTACGCAGTACTCCGCCGTCAGGTTTTTCCAACGATACGATTCTCTAGCTCTAGTACTATAACAGAACTTGTATGCCTACCGCCGAAATATTTTCGCGTCTAATTTTTTTACGAGATTCTCTCCACGCGCTCTACGTTTTTTCGTGGCCCGATCGATAAGAGAGAGGAAAAGGCTGACGACGTTCTCTGCTAGTTCGTAATTACGTACTGCCAGCTTATTCTTAATAAAAACTCATCTGCACGCGTACATATATACATATACATATGTATATACATATATACATACCATACATACACACACGCATACACATACATGCATACATACACAAATATATTTATATACTTTACTTAGGTCGTTATATATAACCACGATTTTCAAAGTAAATCCACTCGACTTCTCAATTTCTCAATGACTTACTTACTTACTTACTTACTTACTTTCATACCTACGTATAGGGAAGGAAATCGTTGAAAATGTTCTCAAGTGGAAAGATAGATTCTCTGCCTCCCCCCCGAATATTTGATGAAACTTCCGGAGAGAAATCGCGACGCGAGATAATGCTACCGCATAGCATAAGCCGCAATT